>NW_024038159.1:0-77805 GCF_016077235.1 Cyprinodon tularosa
ACGCGCATCAAATGTACCTTTGATGCTCTTGAAGCGCACCCACTAAATTCTGTACAGATGCGTCTGATGCTTGTGCTGTTCCTGTCTTCAATGGCAGAGAGTGTTTTTGCAATATTTGCTGTGATATGTTGATAAAAATTAGTTTTAATATATTTTTAAGCAAGAAAGTCCACCTCAAAACATCGTCTGTGCAGCCATTTCCTCAAGATTACGATCCTGCCTTAAAATATTTTTTCGCTGTCAGAGCCGTGCGGACCCCTGCATACCGGCAGTGCGCTGTCATTTAGAATCCCCAGCAGCAGTTGCCTCAGACTAGGTTGCCTCTTGGGGATTTTCCCCCACTGTTTGTAGTGACTGGATGTAGATTTTAAAATTGTTCAGGTATGTGGTACAAACTGCTGGCACCAGGATAATAAAACTGAACATATTTTGCTGGCAGGTTTTGACATTTTAAGTGAATTTGAAGTTAATAAACAGTTTCATAGGAGTGATCATAGCGAATGTGGCATTAGAGCCACCAGGGACTATAGTCAACTGTTTGCTGGGGGCCATGCTGGCAGTAATGACACCTGATTATGCCGATCGGAGGTCACTAAAATTAGTCTTGCTCTGGTGTGTAGTTTTGCCAAAATAATGCCGAACTCTCTGTTCCCCAGCCTGATCTGACCAGAGACCATGTTTAGCCACATGTCATCATTCAACCACAGGTTGTCTAGGTGGTGTCCTGATTTGGGCTACATTCAAAAATTGTTTTACGGGAGAACCTGGTCTTATTTAAATGGATGGTATCCATTCCACTTCGTATGAAAGTATGAAATTAAATGTGGTTAATTTAACATCACATCTCTTTCTTCAAAAATTCAGTTTAATGACTTGATTTGTAATGATCAATCATTTATGTTGCCTTACAGAAACGTGCCTGCAGCAAGAGGATTAAGTAAGTATAAATGAAGCAATACCCTCTAGTAAATTAAATTTTCACATACCCAGAAATTCTTGGGGAGGAGGAGTGGCAAGAATTGTTCAGTCAGACTTACTGATTACACCAAAACCTAATTGATTATTACAATGTTTTTAAAAATGTAACCTTTTGTTTCCCTCATCCAAATTGCAACAAAACCTCTTCTTTTTGTAACTTTGTATAGTCATCCAGGTCCTTACTCTGAATTGTTAGATTGATGGATCAATAGACATCCATGCTGACATTGAAAGTGATACCTTAGGTATAGTTTTAAATGCTATCTTATATGTTATTGGCTTTGTTTAAAATGTGAGTATTCCCACACATTCTCATCTTCATACTTTGGACCTTGTGCTGGCATATGACATTGAAAGTGAAGAAATAGCAGTATTTCCTCACAACCTTGTCCTCTCTGTCCATTTTTTTATAACTTTCAGAATTACTTTAACACAGTTCTCATCCCCCAAAAGAAGGTTTCACTTTAGCAGATCATTATCAGATAATGCAGCTATTATTTTAAATAATCTATTTTACTATCTCTTCTGCTGCAGAGGGCAAAAGTTTAGTTTATTCCCCTTCACAGGTTGATGGTTATGTTGATAGGGTTTTTAGTTCTCTGTGTACTGACTTAGACAATGTAGCCCCTATGAAAAAGAAAAATAGAAAGCTGGCTCCCTGGTTTGATGCAGAGCTGCGAAACTTTGAACCAAAATGCTAGGAAACTCTACATCTCTATACAGGAATCCTACCTAGTCAGGAAAAAATGTTTACTGCTGTATAAGACAATCTTTTGTAATGCAAAAGCAGCATATTTCTCCTTATTAATAGAGGAGAATAAAAAATAATCCTAGATTTCTTTTTGATACAGTTGCAAACTCACCCAGACATCCCATTGCTCTCATATAAGAGCTCTTAACACCTGCTATATATACACTATATTGCCAAAAGTATTTGCTCACCTGCCTTGACTCACATATGAGCTTAAGTGACATCCCGTTCCTAATCCATAGGGTTCAATATGACGTCGGTCCACCCTTTGCAGCTAGAACAGCTTCAACTCTTCTGGGAAGGCTGTCCACAAGGTTTAGGAGTGTGTTTATGGGAATTTTTGACCATTCTTCCAGAAGCGCATTTGTGAGGTCGCACACTGATGTTGGACGAGAAGGCCTGGCTCTCAGTCTCCGCTCTAATTCATCCCAAAGGTGTTCTATCGGGTTGAGGTCAGGACTCTGTGCAGGCCAGTCAAGTTCATCCACACCAGACTCTGTCATCCATGTCTTTATGGACCTTGCTTTGTGCACTGGTGCACAGTCATGTTGGAAGAGGAAGGGGCCAGCTCCAAACTGTTCCCACAAAGTTGGGAGCATGGAATTGTCCAAAATGTCTTGGTATGCTGAAGCATTCAGAGTTCCTTTCACTGGAACTAAGGGGCCAAGCCCAGCTCCTGAAAAACAACCTCACACCATAATCCCCCCTCCACCAAACTTTACACTTGGCACAATGCAGTCAGACAAGTACCGTTCTCCTGGCAACCGCCAAACCCAGACCCGTCCATCAGATTGCCAGATGGAGAAGCGCGATTCGTCACTCCAGAGAACGCGTCTCCACTGCTCTAGAGTCCAGTGGCGGCGTGCTTTACACCACCGCATCCGACGCTTTGCATTGCACTTGGTGATGTATGGCTTGGATGCAGCTGCTCGCCCATGGAAACCCATTCCATGAAGCTCTCTGCGCACTGTTCTTGAGTTACATGAAGTTTGGAGGTCTGTAGTGATTGACTCTGCAGAAAGTTGGCGACCTCTTCGCACTATGCGCGTCAGCATCCGCTGACCCCGCTCCGTCAGTTTACGTGGCCTACCACTTCGTGGCTGAGTTGCTGTCGTTCCCAAACACTTCCATTTTCTTATAATACAGCTGACAGTTGACTGTGGAATATTTAGGAGCGAGGAAATTTCACGACTGGATTTGTTGCACAGGTGGCATCCTATCACAGTTCCACGCTGGAATTCACTGAGCTCCTGAGAGCGACCCATTCTTTCACAAATGTTTGTAAAAACAGTCTGCATGCCTAGGTGCTTGAATTTATACACCTGTGGCCATGGAAGTGATTGGAACACCTGATTCCAATAATTTGGATGGGTGAGCAAATACTTTTGGCAATATAGTGTATATATATATATATATATATATATATATATATATATATATATATATATATATATATATATATATATATATATATATATGACTTACTGCTCTTCATCCATTATTACTGAGAAACAGCCATGTTCTCTAAGGGAGATCTGTATTTGGACATCTACCAACTGCTACACCCTAATCAGACTGGAATTAATTTAGAGAATGATGTGAGGCCCCCTGAGACATTCAGGCATTTTCTTCCAAGAGAGAAAGCTATGATGTGACTTTTCCTCTAAAGAGGACATGTCATAAGAAATAAATCTAAGCTCATGTTTGATATCTGTGAGCAGCTTGATTCTCCACAAGCAGTCTTTTATCTCTGAGGTGTTCCTTTTCTTCATACTCAAATCTGTGCCTGTTTGTCACACAAACGAGTTTAAATCTGGCTGAAATTTACAGTTAAACATGTATCTGTGTCTGAGGGTGAAAGGGATATTTGTCAAGACCCAATACAATCTTTTGTTCAGCTGTATGAGGCTGGCTGCCCCACATCTGCTCACATCCTGCTCATAAGCTGGAGATTTTAGCATTGTCTCCAGTGAATACCAGACAGGATATTAAATGAGGTATTTGAGAGAGTGTCTGGGATGTCTGCATGCAGTCTGCTGCTGTGAACTGGGCAAATAAAATCCCTTCCTTTACAATATAACAAGATAGATATAACTGCCACTCCTGTCTTGTGAAAGCCCTTGCTTGTTATGAAGCACTTGATATTTAAAATAAATCTCCATTAAAAAATGTAATTCTTTTAGATGATCTGGCTTTTAGTTTACTTAATTTTATCAATAACGATGGGAAATTAAAGTAGGGTTTTTATTTCGTTTTATTATTGTTTTTTTCTTTTTCTTTTTGTTTATGAAAATCTGCCATGGATTCTCCTTTTGTCATGATCTCAGCACTGATGCCTGGTTTGATTATTCATTCCACACACCTGCTTAGCTTAGTTGTCACTATCTGCTCATGTGATTCACCTGGATTACCAGCCTACAGACCAGTCATCAGTGCCAGATTCTTTCAAGCTGTTGGTGAGACTTATTCTAGCGTTGGCAGCCAGCCAGCTGGAACCATCCTCTACCTCTGAACTCAGACTGAACTATAAGACCAGGTTAGTGACTCACATGTTTGTGATCATCCACTTCCAGAAAGACAGGTCCAGTAACCAGCTGTCTCCACCCTGAGAGGTTCCTGCCTTATACACCGACGTCATCCACCCCAATTCTGTTCTCAATAAAACTTCTGGGAAATCTGTTTTTCTGCCTTGAATACTGGATCCTTCAGTTCTGAGCGTGACACATTTGGGTTTAAGTCTGGCCTTTGATTTTGCCATTGGATCTGCTCCAATCTAAACCATCCAGGATGTCTGTCCTGCTGGAAGGTTAACATACATGTCAGGCTCAGGTCTCACAGTTTTACTTCCAGTATTTTCCCCATATTTTGCCATCAGATTCTCATCAACTCTGACCAGTTTTCTTTCCCCACATACGCAGAGAATCAACACATCATTATCCAGACACCCAATGGTTCACTGCTGGGATGGTGTATTCTGGGTGATCAGCGTCACTTTTCCTGCTCACATAGTGTTTTGCATGCAAAGTGCTTTATATGATTGCAGCACCTTTTGCTGTCTCATAAACTTGGCTTTCTAATTTCCAGGGTGCTGAATAAAAAAAAAAAATGAACAATCACATCATCAAACAAACCCGTCACAAAAATGAAGGTAATATGTTAACGTAGGAATAAGAAGAGGACCACACCTCTAATTACCCAGAAGTCTACTTTTACTCAATTTACCTTTCACTTTCTCTCAAGCCCCGCCCTCCCTTACCTTCAACCAATTCTCACCTTTCTTACCCTCTTCTCTTCACTGGTAGTTTTATCCTGGTGGTCTAAGTTCCTGAAGTTTCCTCCTTTTAAGTCTTCAAGCAAGATGACTTCCCAGTTATCCCCCCCGAAATGAACCTCACTTAAACAGCTATTGATGAAAAGTCTATGAACCAGACATTAGTTTAAGGTAAAAAAAAAAAAAAAAAAGTGGTTCTCTTTGATGTTTTATCGAAATATGGCACATATGACTCGCAATCTCTATTTTCTAGGGATGGAACATTTTCAATCTTTGTTCTCATTGACCTTTACAGGTTATTCTAAAATATGTTTACTCAACTTAACCCCTTTAGAGTTGGCAATATAAAATAATTGTTAGCTACAGCATGTTCCATTAAAAAGACGACTGTAGCAACATAGGACTTAATGTTGGTAGCAACTGGATATTAAGGTGGCCTAAGTTAATGACGGGTCCTCTGAAAATCTTTATTACCATAACAGAGGAGAAACTTCTGCATGAACATGTTCTCTTGACTGAATTATTCACGCTCCCCATCATCTGGAAAAAATCCCTGCCCTCTCCGACTGTCACTACATTCCCTCATTCTGCTCTCGCTTTTCTCTGGCCCCCACCCCCCACCCCCACTTTGGTGACATGAGCCCCGCTCCTGTAAAACTAATAATGACTGAGATTTGTACGGGCTTAGCATTCTTTCCCTCATTTCAGAGCAGTGCAAAGAGAATGGAGCGTAGAAAGGCAATAAAAAAACCTTGAGAAAAGAGGTGTTGGAGTGGTGGTTGGGGCAATAGAGGAAAGGCTGTCCTAGTTTTAAAGTAGCCACGTCTTGGTAGATAAGTGAGAAGTAAAACCCAGTGAGAAAACATGAAGAAAAGTGACAAGAGGCCCCTTTCTCTCAGACACAGCACATACCTTCATTTTGCACGGGTCATTGCCACTAAGCTCCCCCTCCCTGCTGCATCCTCTTTAAACATGTTGCACAACTGCTTTTACCATACTAGCATACATGTTTTCTTATAAATACAAGTATTTCTATGCTTACAACCCCCACAGCCATGTCAGTGCTGCATGTTATGCTGTTTAATGGTAAAACTTTAAAACTTGCTCTAAGAGAACACAAAATGTTTTGAAACCTCCTCTTTTCATACCCCTAACTCTCTCTCCTTAGAAACACTTTGTAGACATCAACAAGGTCCAACATGTCCAGACTGCCCAACTCTCACCCTTTTTTAGACAAAGATCACCAGATGTGCCTCAAGATGCAACATGAGGGCAAGGGGGAGGTCTCAGAGACACTGCCCATTGGAACGCTCCCCTCCTGCTTTTACCTCCCCTCCTGTGTGCACTCTCTGCTAACAGACAGCTCCAACTCTCAGCGGTGGATGTAAAGACAGCTGCTGTTTTCTCCCTTCCCCTTCTTTTGAGCTCTGTCCTTTCATTTCTTTTCAACACTACTTCTTTTCATCTGTGTGTACTTTCCCCTTTCTTTTCTCTGCTCTGTAATTCTGCTAGTCTGCACTCTACACCGGATACCAAGGCAGGTCCTGCTAGACGGAGAGGGCTTGTGTAATCTCTGTCACCACATGAGAACCCAAGATTCTTTACTTCAGCTGGAAAAAGGGACAACCAGAGAGGACGGATAAAAACGTTGGATTAGGAGGAGAAAAGGAGTAAATGCGTGAAAAGAAATAGGAGGAAGAAAACTTCAAGAGCAAGTGTGATGCAGGACAGGACCATGCATGGCTTTTTGGTGCTGCTGCTGTCTCTGCTAGTCCTGTCCAAAGGAAGTGATGCCAGAAGAATAAGGAAAAGAGGACTTAACCATAAGGTAAGAGAGTTTTCTCGCTTTTAGCATCTATGTTCAGAAACGTCACGAGTGTGTGGATTACATCAGGGCTGCTCACTAGGGGAAAGCTCAGAGGGCCACCAGACACTGCCAGCTCTGTTACAAAAATGCTTCACACTGAGATGAAGGTGAAAGGTGGTGAAGCTGACCTGAGACCTGATGTTAAAACCAAAAAAACAACCACAAGTATACATTGTTTTTTTTGTTGTTGTTTTTTTTTGAATGGAAATAGGGTTTTAGAAATTAGTTTTGTTTAGCTGTACTCTTTCCATCTCAGGGTCTGGAGAGGAAAAAAGAAAGTGTAGTAGTTTTCCCGTCAAATGATTGTCTCACCTGAGCTGCAGCTCCTCCAGAATTACCACAAGCATTTGGACTGCCTCTCTTTATAACCAGCCTTAGTTGAAATATAAACTGAATTAGGAATTTCAGGTGATGATTTAAATGGAGCTTTCAAAGCATTCAAAGCTTTGGAGATTGTTTTATAACCTGACCCTAACCAGAACTCCCTGTTGTAATCCTTGGTAACAAACAGTTAGGAGCCAGAGCCAGATTACTACTCTTCTGAAGACCAACAGGCATTATGGAGACCAAAGTCATGTCTTAATGTAGTGGTCCCCCATTTTTTGTGTTGGTGTTCAGTTAAATGGTATGGTGTGAGTTCAATTTCATAAATGTCAGGGCTAGGCATAACAAATCATATAAATGAATGCCAGTCAATGTAAAGTCCTAATATGGGTAGAGATACAAACTTACGGCGGGGGGCTGTGTATGGAGGATTAGTGGAGCAGGACCTAAACTTGCCAACCAGGCCCCCACCTGTGTGTTAAGTTCAGTGTGTCATCCCTAATAAGCTCACTGCAACATACTTCCTTTTTGCTCTTCCTTTCTTCTTTTCTATGAAACCTTGTATTCCCCAATGGTCTCACTTTCTGACTTGCTTTTGCCCTCACTCGCCCAGAAAACAGAAAATTCTCCAATTCATTATCTGAACTCTGCTCATATTCCTCCCCCAATCCCCCATTTCATTTTCTCTTCTCAGATGTTCTTCTTTTCCCCTGCTGCTTTCAGAATGCACCAAACGTCTTGCTGGCCTCTTCTTCCAGAGAGCTGTAATTGGAACATGCTGAGAGGGATATGGATGAGAAGTTCAGCTTTGTACTTTAAATGTTTTAGCTCTGATGTTCCAATATTTTTCTATCCATAATTCAATCCTTGGTGTCATTAATGAAAATCAAGTTTGTGCAGAAATACAAATGATAAAGTATTTGTCATTCAGTTCAATTTAATTCCACAAATTAAATGTGTGCTTTGATGAAATCATCTATTGCAGCACATTAAAGTCACCAGCAGGTCCAGACTAATTTCCACCCAATTTATATGAACAGAACTCTTAAAAGATATAATTTTTCATTCCCATATTAAATTTAATTTTTTAAGATAATTTGTTTACAATTTAGGTTGAAGAGATTATTATATGTTATATTGTTCATAATTAAAATTTAAAATTTTCATCTCAATATTAAATCTGATTGGTGAAAATTTTACTCAGATCTACACCAAAAATGATACTTCTGTTCTGTTGTAAGTATGTCTCAAACAGCTGTTCAAGATACCTAGAAGCATTTTTGAAATAAATTGAACATTTTTCTTAGACTTAGACAAACTTTATTGTCATAATGTAGAGTGCATATAAAGCATTGCATACAGCTTACAACAGTAAATGTGCAACTTGCAACAGTGAAATGAACATAACCAGTTATAAAATGCAGCAGTGATCAGAATGTAAACAGTCTAGGAGAAAAGGAAAGGTTCAGTATGGTGCAAAATGCAGCACCAGCTTTCATCACAAGTTTTGACCTCAAACATGATTTCTTTACTCTTATGTGTTCAAATATGTTTTCTAAAGCATTTCAGGTGCAGGGGGACACAGGCACTAATCAGTTTAGCGCAGATCAGATTCAAGTTCAGGGTTTCTTACTTGTTGTAATGTAGGTGTGGCCATCCTTTTTTTCATTTAACAGGTAAAGTTTACCTGTTAAATGAAGCTACAGAAATGTTAGTCTCATTTGATCAAACACACAGGGCCTGTTTATGATGAAATTTTTTAAGAGCTTATATCAAAGCCAAGAGCAAAAACTAAAGATTAAAATAGGTTTTAAACAAAGGCAAACGGAAACACTTTACATGCACAGACTCCAACAAACAGATGTAACATGACAGTTATATATATAGTGTGGCTTAGAGATGTGTTGGGGCATGCCACGGCAGAAAGAACATGTAGGGTACCACCAACATAGATCTTTACCATTTTTTACATGGGATTTTGAAGCTGAGCATCAGACACCACCTGTTCTGAACTCAGGTGGCCTGCCAATGCATAGAAACAGTTGTGCTTCCCTCTCTTTGTCTGAGTAGCTTTGAGTCTTGGCCTTAGGCTAACAACACAGGCAGAGAGGACTGCTGATACCATTTTTGCAGAATGAAATCTTCCAGAGCTATCTGGCCAACCAGGTTTTTATTTCATCAGATGCTATCGGGTGATAAATCAACAATCAGGAGGATGTTCCTGTTTTTTTTTCGCTATCTCAGCTGGTGGTGCTTCTTTAATTTGATTACTGAAACCTGAAGGGGGTAGAAAGTAACAGACAAATTATATGAAATTATAATTTCATTGCTAAGCTGCTGCTCGTTTACTGTGTGAAAGCTGTACAAAATTTTGTTTTGTATACACTAGGTGTATACAAAATTACAATAAAAGTTGTGTAAGTCTAATTCAAAACATGTTTGGAAGATCCTAATATCTTAGAATATTCTGAGCTTCAGGGTGATTTATCTCTGTACCAACCATATGGCCTGCAGCTGAGGAAGCGAGTTGTGAATTAGATGGATTCAGTGGAGAGGGAAGATACAAAGAAACTGGTCTCAGTATGTTTGAGGGATTCTATGAAAAAAATGTTGGGCTTTCTGAACTTTCATCATGAAATGATGCCTGATTGGTTTTAGAGTTATGGAAGAGGATTAGAGGTTTCCAACTAGGTGAGTAACAAGGTAAAGTGAGACTTTACAAACTACAATGCATCGCTATAACTGCAATAACTAATGTGTAATCACTATTTAATACCCTGTATGTATATATATATATATATATATATATATATATATATATATATATATATATATATATATATATATATATATATATATATATATATATATATATATATATATATATATATATATATATATATATATATATAAATGTGATTGTTCATCATCCAAAGAGGATTTTCTTAACAGACATTCAGGAAATCTTCCGAAACTTTTTAAAGTACAAGATGAAAGACATCAGAGGACACTGAAGCATTTTAAACAGTTGTGTCTAAACAGCAATTAAATTGGCTGTCCCAAAAGAAAGCACATTTCCTTAAGGAAAATTTGGAAAGAAAAACAAACAGTCATTGGTTTTGAACAATTAGCAAAGCTCAAATTCAGGGCTTTGGGACTCTATTACTATGGGTGTAGTTGTGGTCAGCCTCCATGAGTGAGTGGGGGCTAAAACCAGAAGATGAACTCCTACCACCTGACCCACTGTTTCTCTGCTCCAAAAGCAAAACCTTCGATGTCTTGGTATTTTTTCTAACTTGTTACTTATATCTCAGATAAATGGTTGAAAAAAAATGGACAAACATGTTATGCTTGGAATATAACTTGACCTGGTTTTTATTTGTCTTTAGTGTAGAACATATTGAGAATGAATGAATGAATGAATGAATGAATGAATGAATGAATGAATGAATGAATGAATGAATGAATGAATGAATGAATGAATGAATGAATGAATGAATGCAGCAGGATGCCTGTCTCCTGTCTGAACTCCTCCTCAAGGGAAGCAGACTTCTTTGATCCACTTAGATCTCCTCTTTGAATCACCAACATCCTGGTCTGGACCCAGTCTGGACCGGTCCCTTCAAATGCAACATAAATAGATATCAGTGGAGTCACCAGAAAAAAATGGGCGGCAGAGATCAGATGTTACATCAAACACACTATAGTAATACTTTCCTGTGGTAACAATATAAATGAATAAAAGGAACAACAGAGAGAAGCTACAGACTATGTGGGATATAGTGTTACAGACAGAGAGAAAAAAAAAATGAACATCACACATGTTCCTGCTGGCTGGGGCACAATGTGAGGGCAGCCCAGCAGAACAGAGGCTGAGTAAACATTGGAACATCAGAGAGATGGGAGCCGGATAGTGTGATAAAGCTCAGGATTAGAGCATGGCGGCCCATCTGGCACCCAGTAGCGTGAAAGCATAGGGAGCAATATGATATAAATCTCTACACTGAAGTCCGGTTGAAGGATGGGTAGAGTTAGTTAAACGAGGCTCACATTTTCAGAGCTCTAGGATCAGATGGACACTTGATGCCATGTTGTAGCACAAACTCACATAAACAGGAAGGGAACACTTGACCTAATTTCAGGAAGGACTTGAAGGAAAAGCAGAGAATAGATAGGATGTAAGACAAGCAGAGGGTTAGAGTTATTAAGTTATTATGCAATCATAGCTGACTTTAAATAACTTATTCATAATTCTTCTGAAACAGAAGTTTCAGACTTTGGTAGTTTTCCTGCTTCATTGTTAAGCTATTAAGTTTGTTGTTTCCAGGCCATTTATCAGATATTAAGAAATGGATAGTTGTTCTTTTAATATAATAATATAATATAATATAATGTTAACTAAACAACAAACACAGAGTAGCATGATAACATTACTCTAACAAAGATAATTGCTGAATAAATGTATTTGGTACAACAAATTAATGTTTAAAACAATAATATTTTAACTTTCTATGGGGATAGGTCATTGACTAATATAGAGATGTGTAAAGGATTAGAATTAGGAATTGTTTATCATTCACTTAATTACATGTTCTCAAGGATTAGAGTAAGTATTATTCCCACCAAGATCTATTTAATAATTAATAATAATTACCTTTTATTAAATTGATAAAATTTATTAGATAAAAATTAACACAGACCAAATGAAACAAAGGCATGAAGATTTTATTAAACAAAACTGTTCAAAATATTAGATAACAAAATCTCTCTCTACGTGTTATATCATGGGCACTTTAAAACTCTCTAAGATCCTCTTTTTATGGGTTCATGCTTCTGAAGATTACTAGGTGCAACAGATTTCACAATGATTGTATGACATGACAACATGGTATATAAAGTAAATGTCAACTGACTGCTCCTTCTCATGGACATAGCGCAAGATGGAAACTTTATTAAGAGGGAGAACTCATCATTTGAAGTTAAATAGCTTCAGTGTAGTGTGTAGATGCCCGGAGATCTGGAATAAGATTGATAGTACTATAAAAGAGTATCACTCTCTTTATACATTCAAAAAGCTTTTTAAGCTACATTTATGGCTGGATTTAAAATTAGAAAACACTTCTCATTCTAGTTACAAAAACCCAAGACAGATTTATCATTGCATCCCTAGAAAGTTTAACACTGGAATGGCTGTCTGCTATAAAGTATGATGTAAAAAGCTCTGCTGGCCAAACATGTCGAGTCAGTCTGTGTCTGATAGTCACTGTTTAAGTTTGTGGGTATAAATTCTTGCGGCTTGATGCCTTTTAAAGAAACTTGCTCACCCGCTTTGCACAACGTTAACAGTTTCCAGTAATTTGAGGCTCTGGGAGAAAGTTTTACAAGCTGTAACTGAGCCACACATTGTTTGTCCCGCTGTTCCGTGGAGGACCCTGAACCTCCTAGAAACAGTCCACCCAATAAGTTTGCAGCTGTCTGACTGCATTAAAGTGTGTTTAATAGTTTGTGATACCACCACCAGAACCAAGCTTTTTCATTTCTGTTTGCCGTTACTTAAGGATAATAGTCAATTTGCCAAATAAATGGCACATTTTCATGATACTGTCAAGCCCATAGAACAATTACATGATTACAAATCCTGCATTAAAAGCATTTTCTCTCCTTGGTTTGGAGAGAGTTTCTGCATTCTTAGTGTGAGAGAAATTCATCCACATGACTGAAAACAAGTACTGCTTCAGGAGGCAAATTACTCTAATAAGGCTCATTAACTTGATGGCGTCATAAGAAAATTTTCAAAAAAATTTTCTCAAGGAGAACCACAAAATTCAAAGTATATTAGAGGGTTTTGCAATAGACAAATGGAAAGGGATGCATAACTATAAGGTGGGTGGAAGATCCTACAAGGTTTTTGGATGCTTTGAGAATTAAAGTCTGAAAACCATGGTGTTTATTTTTATTTAGCCCCAAGCATCTAAATAGAAGAAGCTTTGACTGAAATAACATTTATCCCTCTAACATCCACAGACTATGTTTTCTGTCCATGTTTTGTTTGTAAAAAAAAAAGCAGTGGCTAAATTAGATTGGAGTGAGAGCATATTTGTGCATCTGTTTTCAGTTACTGCTATTGACTCTCAAGTAAAAGTTTGTCAGGACTTTGACTAGGCCACTCATAAACATCATCCTGCTTTTTTGTTAACTTGAGCTTTCTTTCGTTCTGGTAGCAGTATTAACTCTATTCATCAACCCATCACCTTTGGCCATTTTTCTTTTTCCTGTTAAAGATAATCAATCCCACAGCATCATGCTGCCACTAATGTAGGTTGCTGCACATCAAATCATTTAGGGTTATGTAAGTCAGCTTCCCTCATTGCATTTTATTTAGCATGCATGCTAAAAAAAATTGTCTCAGTGCACTTAAGCCTGTGGGCAGAGATGGCAAAAGTACTCACTTTCTGTACTTGAGTAAAAGTACAGATACTTGTGTTAAAAAATACTCTGGTAAAAGTGGAAGTACTGATTAAACTTCTTTACTCAAGTAAAAGTACAGGCTTGTAAATTTACTTAAAGTATAAAAGTAAAAGTAGAAACCACTTTTTTCATGCCGTTGCCTACATTTTAAATGGATGTCTGCCAATAGGACTAGATCTCCGTTGTGTTCATTTTCAATCATCTCGTTGTCTATACTACTTTGCTAACGCCACCGCCACCAAGCTGCAATGATTTGCCGCCAATGAATACCGCCGAATCTGTCGATTCATCTTGTAGTGGTGCATCAAATGCAACGTAGATTCCCATCCAATTAGATTGAATTTGGTATTGATGACGTGAAAAATAATAACGGTAACTCCAATGAAATGATTGAAAACTAAAGTAACGAGCCAATTTTTTAAAATGTAAGGAGTAGAAAGTACAGATATTTGTGTACAAATGTAAGGAGTAGAAGTAGAAAGTCGCCATAAAAATAAGTAGTAAAGTAAAGTAAAAATATCAGAAAAATCTACTTGAGTACAGTAACGAAGTATTTGTACTTCGTTACTTCCCATCTCTGCCTGTGGGACATTTGGCCCAGGGGACTAGGGTTGGGTTCCACTGCCCCATCATGTGACTTTTGACAAACTGCACACAGGACCTATTGTGGTTTTCAGTCAGCTATGGCTTCCTTGATGCTTCTTTTCAATAAAAAAAAAAAAAAAAACATTTATTGGATAAGACTAATAAATGTCTGTTCATACTTTTTTCTACTTTTCAGTTAAGGTGGATGACCACATCTTGGTAGGTGTGCAGTTGTTCCATCTTTTCTTTATGTTCAGATAATGGATTAAACAGAGCTCTGGTTCAAAGGGGGGATTTTGTTTTAGAAGCTTGTAGAAAGACGAGGTTGAATACAAATTTAGTATCTGTCTCTCATTTTCTTCTGTCTTCATTTCCTTTACCTTAAATCATATAGTTGCAATGTAAACTGGAGACCTATAGGCAGAATACATGGCCCTTTTTTATGCTGCAAAGTTTCTGTGTATAATTTTCTCACCAGGATGGTTCTGGAATAACCCTAATTCAGATTATCATGTTTTGCGCTACAGTACAATTGGCTATTTATTGTTCTGGTTTACACGCATGGACTTTGTAAGTAAAACCCAATAATTAATTTGCCCTTGACTGCACTTTTCTCTCATGCTTTTTTTCATAAAGTGCTTTTACATTAATGGAAAGATCTGCTTTGAGATCAAACTTCGTCCTCACTCGCTCTGCTTCTTTTCCTGATGGAATAATCATCTGCTGCTGAAGTAAAAAGTGTTTTCTTCTGATTAGTGTTCCCTGCTAGAGTCTGTCCTGTCTCTGGTTTAATGATGAGGAGAAAGTTGTAATAAAGGTTTATGCCTTGTAAACATTCAGAATGTCTTCCAATTCAGACAAAAACTGCAAACTATTCTAAACTGAGTTTTCTTTGGTTCAGATTTTGCCATCAGTTACCAGGCACGCATATATGTGCAAATTTTTTTTATCCAGGTTGACAGTCCTATTAAGGTAGAAACCAGCTTCCTCAATGTTTTGTCTTATGGCCTTTTGCTGCCCTCTATAGGTTAAAAGAGGATTTAATTAAAGTCTTCCTGAACAACAACAATATGAAGGTAGATTTGGTTCTATATTATTCCAAAAAAAAACAAAATGGTTGCTTCAGTAGAAAAATATATTTTCAATTAAAAAACCCTTCACTTCAAATGAAAAAAAAAGTCAAAGAAAAAAAATTATTTGAATGCAAAAATATAGTTGACACTCAAATAAATACATTTGAACATTGTTTTTCTTTGATTGAAAATGTTTTCTTTAGTAGAAGTCAATTTGTTTTGTTTAAAGCAATTTTGGTATTTAAGTAACATTGTTTTTTGATTGGATCCTATAATGGGTAGGACGTTTGTGTCTTTATCATTCAATCAAACAATAAGTTGCTTCAAACAAACAAACAACAAAATCAATTAAAAAAAATCACTTCAATAAAATGATAAATGTTTTCAATCAAAGAAAATTGTTTTTGAATTCAAATAAAACATTTAAGAGTCAAAATCAACTTCTTAGTCCAACATTTGTCCAAACACATGTCTGTGTTTCAGGACTATGAGTCCCTCAACCACCCAGAAGCCGCACAGCACCAGAAGAACGACCGGTGTCCACCTCCACCGCAAATGCTGCCAGAGAGAGCCTGTGATGTTCCAGGCTGCCGCTCTGACTCAGAGTGTGAGCGCCATAAACGATGCTGCTACAACGGCTGCATCTACGCCTGCCTGGAGTCTGTTCAGCCTCCACCAGGTCAGCTGTTCTCTGTCAAAACCTTGAGTTCACACTTTTATGACTTACATTAGAAGGGCTAATGTTTTGTTGATTTCGAGCAGTGCTGGACTGGCTGATTCAGCCCAAACCTCGATGGTTAGGAGGAAACGGCTGGCTCCTGGATGGTCCAGAGGAGGTTCTTCAGAGTGGGTAAACACGCAGCTGTTCAGTAAGATTTGGAGAAACACAACTAATGCAACTAAACATTAAGACAACCATGGCTGAACAGAAGAATTTTGTTTCTTTCTGCATTTTTTTATGGGTTTGGACACATTTTGAAGCCTACCTGAATACTGCTGCTAAGTAGAGATGCACCAATCCGGTACACAGATATCAACTCCCAATATCTGCTACTGAGCTGGATTGGATATTAGAGATTCAACCCAGCACATTTTACATGGAACTGTTCTTTCTTTCTTTTTGATTATTATTTATTAATAAATAATATAAATTAAATTATATCTGTAATTTGTTACTTTTTAAACAATGTTTATGTCAAGACTAAAGCCTTCACTCACAAGGCAAGACATATGGTTAATCTATTTAACAGTTGAATCGGATCTCAGATATCGGCTGATACGCTCATGTTAAGCCCTTGAAAATGGTAAAAAAAAAAAAAAAAGGTATGTGGCCTGTAACCGCTTCGGTCATGTCTCCTGACTTGCATATTTATAGACCAGACCTAAATTAGCTATTTGCTTGCTGGCATTTTCCAGTGGTTAATGTAGAAAAAACTGCAGTATAAGTAAAAGTATACACATAAACTGGTTCTGTAAATCTGTCCATCAGCTGAAGCCTGCAGCACAACAGAGGATGGAGACGAACCTCTTCACTGTCCTACAGGCTATGATTGCCACATCATCAACCCAGGAAACCCTGCTGCCGGCATCCCAAACCGGGGCCAGTGCATCAAGCAACGAGTCAGCTCTGGTATATCTGTCTATTTATTTATTTATGTATATATTTATTTAATATATACTATTGACTATTTAGTTCTGATTGGTTACTGAAGTCAACAGGTGTTCATCTTTTATGATAACTCTAAATGATCATCTTAAAAGTATGCAAATAAAGCCACATAACATATAGATATGCAGCACACATCACAATTAATCCATGTAACTAGTACAACCATTTTTTTCCTACATATTTAGTTTTATAAATTCTTACAGATTTGTATTATTCATACTTCTACATGCATGATCTAACATAGAAGCATGTGGAGTTCCTCCAGGAGGAGCAGGGTGTCTATTTTCACCAGCAGCTCCCATTTTGTCATCGCAGGTTTCTCTTTCTAAATGCGGCAAAAAATATACAAACTGAAGAAAGTTGGTAAACTCCCATAAAAAAGGTGATAATATGATTAGCTGATCAATGGTAGCTGATATGAAGAGAACTGTAATGTATCTAATATTAGTTCATAAAAAGTCATAATAGGAAAACATTTAATGTTTTGTTTTTCAACTGTTTTCCTACAGATGGACGAGGCCTGAGGCCAAAATACTTCAAAGACTACAAGGAGTACTTTGGTATGACAACTTTATGACAAAATCAAACTAAATAACAAAACCAAGCAAAAGAACAATGTTATTTTCTGACAGGATCAAGCTCCAACAATGCAGTGGGCTATGAAAAACATCACCACAAGCACCTGGGATGAGAAGATGATGTTTGATTTGATCTGCTTTCTGTCATCATAATAAAGTTTGATCAAAGTTTTAGATAAAAATTAAAGTTATTTGTCTTTTGAGCTGGTTTATCATGACCACATCTGACAGAGCTTCAAAATGCAAAAAGAAGAAACAGGAAACAGGAGGAGAAAATGTGTTGAAAACTGCATTTAAACACAAAGTTAAGATTAAAAGTTTAACTTCAACTTTAAAAAGGAATAAAAAAAATCTCCACATGAATCTAGTTTTTATATTTTCTGTCAGGTATTCACCTGCTATGGCAAAAGAAAAAAGGCTTTTATCTTTGAACGAATCAGGACTGTTGAGTACCACAGACAAGTATCTGATGAAGCAGTGACATAACCTTTTAAAATGTCTAAAAAGCTTCTAACAAACCAGGTATAAGACCTAAAAGTACTTTAACTTTGTTGGACAGGAAGATCCAACAGGATGTCCTTTCCCACAAAGGCAGATCCTCAATCCAGGTTTCTATGAGAGAAGAGCTTTAAAAGCAAAACATCCTTCAACATAGCATTATTTTCTTTCAATACAAATGCTGCATCAAACATTTAAGATGGAATAAAGTTTTGTTTTCTGATGGGAAAAAGTGAATATGGAACTTCCTTTTAATCTTGGTCCTGATAAAAAGATTTAAATAGTTTTTTTAGAAAATTTTCTCCCGAGTCTTCTGTTAAAATAGGGCATTTTTATTAACTTTCCTGTTCAGATTGACTTACAAACAATCTCATATGTTCGCCTGGTCCAGTTTGATCTCCTCACACATGAGCAGAGACAGATTTGTTTTTACTACTGCTACCTCCTCTTTCTAAAGTGGTGTCGTTATGTTTTCTCCTGTTATCCAACCAAATACATGCTTAAGCTGTTTCATCAGAAATTCCTTTAGACCAAAGCTTGTGTTTGTTTGTTTTTTGCAACCATGTTCCCCTCAGTAACTCATTTATCATTTCACAAAGAGAAAATAATAACCACGTTAGACCCTTACTGATTCTCAAAGAAGACTTCTTCATAAATCTGCAATGTTTAATGGGCAAAGAGGGAGGAAAACCAGCCACAGGGTGCGGGCCCAAAGTGATATCATAGTTAATCTACTGAGTGTAATTAGCTGAATAGATACCATATGAATGTTGTGAATGAGAGTTTTAAAGGTTCTAGAGCAGCCGTAGATTTATGCCAGACATAGAATATTGTTAGATATACTCTAGAGATTATTGTGAAAGGCAAATGGGGTGCAATAAAATGATAAAGTATCAATTATAAAATTAATCTATGAAAAGATGCATATATTTTTAGATTTCTTCTAAAAGTGAAAGCCATGGCTTATTAGTCTTTTAAAAAAACACTAAAGTCATAGTTTTATGCTCCAAGTCTCCATTAAATGTCAGTAATTGTTTAGAAGTTTCTGTTGAGAAAATAAAACCTAATATTATCCGTTAAGTAATTAAAACTGCTGACAATGTTTCTGCTCAAAAATGGTAAAAGAGGAGAGTGGGTTTTTTTTAGATTTCATGAAGAGAGAATAGAATAACCACAATCTGAAATGTTTTTGCTTTAAGCTTTGTGTGTTTCTTTTCTTTGCTCGGATGGTGCTTTGCTTTATTGCTGCCAAACTGAAGAATAAGCTGAAAACAAATCGATGGTGAATGTTGTTCTTTGACTGGTGCTGCATTGCTTCCTTTATTTACTGAAATAAAACCTGTGATTCATTTTGTCTTCTTGTTGTCCCTAAAAGAAAAAAACTTGTTGTTGTATAATTTATTTAAACCCACTCTTTAAATGGTAACTTTTTTTTCTTTTATTAATCCATAACTCACCTGATACTTTTTAAACCTATAGCCATCTCTATATATTATGGCTTTAGATTTAATAAAAGATTTTCACCAAAAACAAATAAAAATGTAAACATCTTAGTATCTCAAAAAGGAAACCAGCAGAATGTCTGTATCCCTTTTGTTGAGCATATTTAGAAAACAATGCTCAAATTCTCAGCTGTAGCTGTTGGTGTCACATGTACAGATTTAAAAAATAATAATAATATGTGGGGGAGCAAAAAATGGGATGCTTTATTTTAATGAATAAAAATAAAAACTCAAATTCTCCCCCTAGCAGACAATGCAATTGTTAAGGTTTACTCTATAATAAGAAAAATCTGCTTCATTTTTAATTACATGTCACTACTTTTCTGATTTTTAGATGAAATGCTTCCCATTTATCTGGGTTAATACAACTAAAACTATATGTGGCCCATTGACCCCATATTAAAATGGTGGTTATTATGTTCAAATTTGCTACAGTTTTAACTTTTTAGCCAAGAACAGGTTAAGAGCAGGTTCTCTTGTCTTATTTTATACGCTTAAATTATTTATCACTGAAAATTCCAGCAATATACTTTTTTTTTCAATTAATTAAAGTCCAAAGTTTCTTGTTATTGTGATTATTTTCCTAGGTCTGTCCTGTTTTTTTTTTTTTTTTTTTTCTAACCGCTGATTAAAAGCTATTATTGTGTACAAGTAATGTGAGAAAAAGTAATAAAAATTAATAATTTATGAAAATGCTGACTATAAGAAATGTTCAGATATAACTGATAATGTATAACAACTGTGCATGTGTTTTTTTACACAACATAGTGGTTGTTTACATTTCCACCTCCTTTACTTTTTTATATAACTGTAGATTTTACTTCCCTAAATAGTAAAACCTGAAAAACCTCTTTTAGCCACACATGAAGCGACCTCCCTGATCCCTGCAGCAGGTTGTGGAAAGCTTAGAGCCCAGGGGGGGTCTTTCTCTTTCTTTGCTACAGCTGCCTGCACCTCAGTACCTGCTGAAAGCAACGTCAGAACAATAAAGGTGAATCAGTGAGAGAGCAGGGTTGCCTGCTCACTTTGCTGTTGTGTTTGGGTCCAGCTCCTCGCAGTGTGCTGGTTCTGCTTTTTGAAAAGTTCCTGCTGCTTCTGCTGTGGGACACAAACCTCATCATGACCACACCGCGCAGGTTAATAGAGAAAAGGTCAGTGTCAGTTTTTACTACAATATTATGCAAATAAATCAATATAACTGAAAAATATCTGTTATTCCATCAATTATTAGGAGCTGTTTAGCCAATATTACCGTAAGGATAACTTCTAAAAACCTCTAACAAGACAGCTTTGTAGAAACAGGCAAAGTGAAACATCTTAATACCACAATATTTAAGTGACCAGAAGGTGTCACTCTGCAAAAGCCTGTTGAAAATTTATCTTATTTGTTTAGTGTTTGAATCACTGGACAACTTGTTTGGTAATGGTGTATTTTCTGCAAACAGATATTTGACTTCTCACATATGTCTTCTTCTAGATTTGAGACAAATTGATGTTTTTATTAAGACACAGGTTTGATTTCAGGCTACAAAAACCAGACAAAAAGAAATGTTTTTAAATGTTTTTATTGTTCTCCATTGGCCTCAATGAGCTGTTTGAGTTGAATGTTAATGAGTCTTTTTATAGCACTGTGGAGGAATTTAGACCTGTTCTGAATTGTTTCATGTAGTTGCAGTATAGCAGTCCAGAAAGAACAGTCGGTTTAAGATTATCCTAATTAACATCCATTAGATGTAAAGTCCAGTTTTTTACATGGCCATAAAAAAACTTTAATTACATTTAAGTAGACTGAGGGGGGCTACTTACCACCTGGAATCTAAGGGTGCTCAGGCTTGAAATCACAAAATGATTGTTGGACATTCTTCTTCAGGATTACCTACGACAGAGCAGAATTCCTGGTTCCATTTAATAGAATAGATTATCCAGGTCCTGAAGCAGCAAAGCTGCCCAGGACTGTATGACTCTAGATATGACGTTACGTTGATTTTCTGTAATGCGGTATGTTTTAGACAAGAGTCTCACATCTTCAGAAAGGTCTACTGTTGTCGTGTTAGACCAAGAACATTTTTCCTAAACTTCCATGATCAGGATTTATTGGGTAAATGTAAGACTGGTCTTTGTATTGTTTTGGATCAGCAGTGGTTCTGGCTTTTTAGCTCTCCAATGTTGGCCATTTCCTTAACCGAGGCAGTGAGGCCTGCTGAGCTTTTGATGTTGTTTAGGGTTCTACTTTGACCTCCTAGAGTCGTTTTTATAGGTTGCCCACTTCTGCAAAAGTTCTCCACTGGTACATGTTCATCTAGGTGTGGAACATGGCCAGTACTGCAGTTTTCTTGAATCCAAAAGTCTTGGCTTTGTGAGCCTTTAAGGATCTCTGTTTTTATCTTTCCTTAATTTTCTTCTAATGATGCCATAACATAATGTGCTGATTTCTGCACATTATGTAAGCAACAGGTGATGATTTAACAATGGAGTTATCATGTTTTCACATATGGCACACCGGTTGGTTTGGATAACTTTTTCCCTTTCAAAAAGTAACATTTAAAGAGCACATTTTGCTGTTACTCTTGTTATTTGTGTCAAATATAAAACTTTGCATGATGATGTGAAACATGACACAAACTTCTTCGTATTAAACTCTGGTTTATTTTTTCCTCAGAAATGCCTCAAAACACAGACTGGAAAAGCTCCTGAAGGAGAGAAAACGAACCTTTCCACTGCTGATTAAGGTACGAGAGAGAAGTAATTTCTGATACTTACATTGTTAGCAATTTCTTTTTTGCTTGTTAACATCTTTAGTTGAGTTTTTATTCTCGGCCCACAGGTTGCTTATTTATGATTATAACTGATAAAGGTTGCCTTGTTTTTGTTTGCTTATGCTAGCCCCTCCCAACGACTGTACACTCTATTTCCATTTGCAGGCTATAAAATAAAAATGTTATTTGGGTGATTGCAATTTATTAGGGAACATACTCTCCCTGCTGCTGTTCCTGGCTTGCTCCAGTGAACTCTGAGATCATGGTGCCTGGTTCCTATTTGTTCCCGAGAGCATAACTTCTCAGCAGCTGACGCATCATATGGAACCATGCTGTGAGGGGTCCTCTCTCCTTACACACAGGTTAACCCATCATTTACTCTTCCTGAAAAGTAAAACAGCTTTAAGCTTAGCTGCAGGTGGACTGACTCTGTAGCAGCAGTCCAATCTGGCGACTATTGTGTCTGATCCCACTGGGCTCCAGCCGATCGTTTTTTTTACTATGTGAAAGATACATTTAGGCATATATTGTTTTTGTAGAGTTTATATAATTACAGATGATACAACATTTAGCATAACTTTTAAACCAAGCTCAGATGTTTGTGCTGTTCTGCATACATGGTTTGCAGTTGAAGTTAAACTTTAAATTTATCTCTGCCATTTTAATCTTAGGATCTTCTCTTTAAAAGTAAGCCCTGCAGGGGCTCTCTTTAATTAAGTCAAAAACCCTCAGGCATAGGCAGAACTCTGTAGCCAGTGGTGGACGAAGTACTCAACAGTAGTACTAGAGTAAAAGTATTGATACTCATAGTAGAATTGTACACAACTGCAAGTAAAATTTACTTGGTCAAACATCTATTCAAGTTAAAATAAGTAAAGTACTGAAGTACTCACTTTTGACAATACTTAAGTATCCAAAAGTACAAGTTAAACTTTCTTATTTCAGTGCATTTCTATGTAGCTTTCATAGTAATTTTAAATAACCTTGTAACTTTCAGAAACCTCCTGATGTATGTATTGATGCATAGAACCGCTCTGCTAACATTCACCAGCGTTAAAGAACTTCAGCATAAAAATGCCACAGCTATATTGATTATTAATTATAAAAAAAAAAACAAAAAGAAAAGAGGAGTGTGTTGATTCTACTCACAATTTCACTATACAATAGAAGTTTAATGTTGAATCTATTACCAATACTAACGCCTTAATAACATTTATAATAATAAATATCTGCCTGAGTTTCTCATATATGTGTAATTTCATGAAAATCTCTAAAATGGTGGTGTCCACATTCAGTGCTAGGGACTGCTAAATTAAATGTTAAATTTGTATTTAAAGAAAGAAAAACAGTAACATCGGATTACCAAGCTAAGCTGAGCCAAAAGGTACAAGTAACTAGCAGCTTCCCAAAAATGTAGTGGAGTAGCAAGTAAAATATTTGACTTTGGAATGTAGTGGAGTGAAAGTTATAATTACCCCCTTAAAAATTACTTAAGTAAAGTAATGATACTCAAAAAAGTCCTAAAGTACAGTAATCAAGTAAATGTACTTTGTTACTTTCCACAGCTGACTGTAGAATATCTGAAGCATAAGGTGAAAATGGTATGGTGCTTTGAGAACTAGTTTAAAAATGTATATGACATCTTCCGGTTGCTATGGTGAGCAGGTGTTGTGATACTGGTCCAGAGAGGACAGCCGGAGTTGGGGCACGATGCTTCAGTGTCATCACAAATGCAGGCAGCAGCCTTTAACAGATGCATCAAACCCCCAAAACACCTGGAGACTTTTTGCGGAAGGCAAAGTTTAGCTTTTTGCCTTTTTTTTTGTATAATGAAGAGGGGTATATAATGTGTAGTCTGCAATGTTTTTGACACCACTGGCCTTGTGCTACAGAACCTGAGGTTGAAGTGAAACATGTCAGAGTCAGTGGCAGGGTTTTATTAAATATGTCCCCACAAGTATGGAACGAGTTTTAGTTGCAATAATTAGTAGATACAGGTGGATACCTGGTCAGCTCATTCAAGCATTCAGCATTCTGATGTGAGGGAATCTTCACCATTGTGTTAGATTAAGTCATGCTTGTATCTAAATTGTATGTGTAAAAATTCTATTTGTATATTTAATATGTCTGGTGTATTTGGCATCTTTGAGTCAATACCCTGCAGTGAACTTTTTTAACAACTTTAAGAGATGAAGAGCAGCCTGCTTTAATAGGAGATCATGTCATGCATGCAAGATCATAGCAATACAAAGGTGTTATTTACTGTAAGCACCTGAAGTTACAGACAAATACACCAAAAAATGACAGTATTTGTATTATTCAGTGAAAATACATCCTAAATAAACGATTTATGTACAGTAACTTTGGAAAGAAAGGTATCAAAAAGCATCCGCAAAAAGTAAAGCTTGATTAAATCCTTTCTTGAAAATTTCTAGGAAAACTCTGGGCAGAGTCCCTTTTCTTATGTCAACAGATGCAAAACTGGATCTAGACAAACCCTAGCAAACCTTTGTAGCGTTTTCCCTGTATTACAGTAACAACATGCTTTAAGGACAAATAGGCTACATGGAAAACTGAGTCAAAGAAAAAAAGTCAGGTTGAAAAATGTGCACAGGCAAAAGGGATAACACAACCCTTGAATAGTTTATGGAGACAAGCAGACTGCTGTTAAGTCAGGGCTTCAAGAAGCCTGGTCACTATAAACAGTTTCCTAATCCACACACCAGGCAGCACAGAGACACAAATGCAATCAACCATGCCCACATATTGTTTTGGTCCGTGTGAGGAAGTCACAGTACTTAAAGAACATAAACATACCCAAAAAGAACATGGAAATTCAATGCAGAAAGAACTTGGTCGGTATTAAAACCCCAAACTTTCTGGATACAAGCTTGCAGTTGTAACATTTGTCCCATATTTCAATCCACTGTGAAACAGTGTTTGAAAATATGTTCATTACATTTCTGGCTCTGCCCTCCATCTGTGTTTTTGAGCTCAGAGCCTTAGCTGAGCCAATACCCCTGCTGATTACAGTGTATCAGCCTATTATTTTGATGAACTCTGGCCAGATAGAGTTACTCATCACAGCTTTGTCCCATGTTGACACCGGACCCTCTGAAATAAAGCGGGTAATTTAGAGGGAGAGCTCACTTTTTCCTGAAACACATTCAGATATCGGTGTCACTGAGTACAAGGTTGACACAGCTTCTTTACTGTCTATAAGTGACATTTAATTATGTGTTGACTAAAGAAAGCTAGATTGCAGGCATTTGTGATTACCGGTACTGTTATACTTTTTTCTCCTTCCGTTTGTGTCTCTGTCAATGCATGGATGTGTTTTACCAAGGGTTCAGTTTACGTTAGTCCTATGTTTATAGATCCTTGAGCATTTCTGTTTGCCAACAGAAATGCCTGTGGTTTGAATCTCCACACAGGCACCAAAATAGTGTTAGACATAGCAGCTCCCTCGGTTGCATGTATGAGTTATACCCCCCACAGGGAAGCCTGGGTGGAGTCTTCCTTTACGCAGCAGAGTTCGAGTCACTGTGTACGACATCTTTAGGTTGCTATGGTGAACAGGTGTTGTTGTACTGGTCCAGAGAGGACAGCCGGAGTGAGAAACCCTTTCAGTTTGATAAACATTAAATGGATCTCAAAAGAATGCCATTTATAGAGCCACCCAGGGAGTTTAGTTAATGAGTGCCTGGCTTCATTCCACAAAGTGTCTGTTTTTCTTTAACTCTGAATCATGCAGAACAGAGCTTCAGGGTATGCCAACATACTCCCCCATCGCACCCTCTCATTCTATCTCCATATGCTCTAGAGCATTGTTGTGTAATCTGGTCTTATCTAAAATACAGTTATTATATAAGAACACCCTGCTGCTTGGGTTGACTCACAGCTTGCTATGTTTCCTTCCTACAGCATTATTTAAGATTTAACTTTTTATGAGCAGTTTTTGAACCTTTGAGCATTTTACAAATAATTACATTAAGTCATGTTATAACAGGACTGGATCCAGAACAAAGGGGGGAAAAACCATATAGATGATTTTTGATGTTTTCTTTAAATATAGATGGAGCTAGTTGTCAGCAGGTGGGAATCCAGCTGTTGCTTAATCCTTTTCATAATTTTTCTTTAATTATTCTAATATGTTACACTATAAAGATTGATATACGCCAATTAAGCATCATAAAAGAAGAAATATTTTTTTTTATGATGCCTGATCTGTTCTGCAGTGTTAAGCAGATCATCTTTTCATATTTCTGACTTCCTTTTAGCCACATTATTCAGTGCTCTGATGTGAATGATAAAGTTCTTCAAGGTTGGATTTGATTCTGTGATCTTTGTGATCCTCTTTGAGATTTCTGAAAGCATGGGACAGCCAACATTCACGTTTTCTGTGTTTTTCTTGCTCCTTGTTCTCCTTATTCTCAATGACCTCAGGGTGTTCCTTCCTTATATTTTATTTTGGGAGCAAATGGCTTTTTGTCAGACAGCTTTTGAGATCTGGATTAGATTGTTTGTTCTTTTGCTTTTCTCCGAATGTTTACCAGTGGTGGCTGCTAGTCTGGTTATTGTCATTACTTGTTTCTCAGTTCCATTGGTTATTTGTTGTTCTGATGAGTTGATGTTTAAAACCACTGAACGAGTTATCTCAGTGTTTTGAGACACCAATAGGCTCGGCATTGGCAGGGTTTTATCATTTATATGACTAGCATTTACTTGCACATTGACTTCCATTTAGTCAATCTTAATTCCCAAGACAGCTTCTGTAGAAGCTTGGCCAAGTACTGTGATGTCATGGAGCCCAGGATGTAGGACCCAATATTCAAGGCAAGACAGACAGTGGAAGGCCTCTAAATGTTTATTAGAAAAAAAAATAATGGAACAGGACATGGAGCTGTGGGTCTGCAGTGGTGGGGGCTCGACCCAACATTGGCACTCTGGTTAAGGGGCGAAACACAGGTAAGTGACCATGACAATCTGACGGAAGATGATTATCAGTGTGAGTCACTTACCTGGTCTAACAGTTCAGTCCATCCTCTTGAGTGAGACAGGATCCAGTCCATGGACTGCCAACGAGATGAGGCGGGAGCCACCCAGAGTGTCCCCAATGCAGCAGCCTCTGTGAATAGGCGGGAGTCTGAGCCAGGTCAGGGAAACAGTCCAGAACAGAACGGTACTGAGATCCAGGAGTCCGCAACCCACTCAGGGGTTCCGATCAGAGCGGGAACAGATAGATCCAGGGTTTCAGGAATCCACAGAGTGTTCAGGTAGAATCAGAGTTCAATGAGTCCAGCAGAGAGTTCAGGGAGACATGGGGTCAGCCGTTGAGAGGCAGAAACATGACACGACACCAGGAAAACTATGGAACTTTAAACTGGCTCCATCCACTGAACTAAAACAGGAAAGATTCAGGACTACAGAGCTTTAAACTACCTCCCCCCACCAATCCAAAATAGGAGTAGGGCGCGTTCAGTGGGCCTGAGCCAGAACACTATCAGGAAACACCAAGACAAGACTAACAATGCTCTCTAACCACTGGCCTCCAAGAACGTGAACAGGAACTGTGGAAATCGGCCATGATCTCAAACTAAACTCAAACAAACAAAATTAACAAACAAACATCCTCAACGATCTGGACCTGATAGCTGGGCTGAGCCATATATAAAGCAGAAGGAGCAGGTGGATAGGATGAATGATAACTGGTGACAGGGGAGGGATTGGCAGGTGAGTGAAGTGAGCAATAGGCCAGCTATCTGGGCTGCAATCATGACATGTGGGGTGAAGAGGGGCAGTTTGCACTGATGTGTCCTTCTGTGCAGTGTGATCAAAATAACATAAAACAGTCGTCAAGCTAGAGAATCCTTGAAAAAAAATTGTTTTGTCTAACTTTCTGTAACTAAGAGATAAGAAGGTAAACAGTAAGAAAAATGTAAGCAAGCAAGGAGAAAGGGAGTGACACATCTGAGCAGGCAGAGGGGCGAAAGAAAGGAACCAAACAACTGTGGTATAAATACATCAGTATGTATGTATATAACGGGTTTAAAAAGCTTCTTCAGAAGGAGAACATGCTGTGTTTGTGCTCTGAAGAAGACGAGAAAAACCATTGGGTTTTTCACCTTTGGTCGACCATACCTTCCTGGGGCCCTCTGAATCCGGGCCAACCACCTGTTGTGAGGGGCTGCTGCCATGGAGTTGACACCAGCCATGACTTGCACCTTTAGTGGAGACGTCTACTGAAGGCAGTGTAAGATATCAAACAGATTAAAACCTTGCAAAGTTCAGTTTTGTAGATGCATCTGACTAATTCAAGTATCTCCTGAGAATTGCCTGTTGGACCAAGTGGACTGAATTCTGAGTTTGGATTGCACATCGCTTCTTCCTTTCCACTTTTCATTTTTTTTCTCCCTTTTTGTCTGATGTTTATTGTGGTGCTTCAGCTGGGCTGATGTATAGATTACATCAATTGTATGTCTTTATCTGAAGGAAACTCCTTAATCTTAAAGGTTGAATACCCCAAAATGCATTAATACATTAAGGGTAATAAAACTTGAGCATTCATTGGAGACTCTGAGTAGTGTTTGCATAGTTATTAGATAAAATAATTATGTAATTGGGATTATTAGACAATAAAGATACAGATAGCTATGGTTTTCTGTGATTATTTATGAAAGTAAAAGATGTATCACTCAGCGCAAGATCCCCTCACTTTGTGGTTTATACCTGAAGAAACGGAGACAACTTCCTTTGGTTAATGATTAAAAAATTTTTGCTGACAACCATAGTCTAAATTACAACTACATTTTATGAGCTGGTCTAATCTTTGTGACTAAGCAGATTTCAAGCAGTTATCGTTGTTTAACTAATAATCCTTGGTTGGTTTTACCTTTGATTTGGATGACCTATTAATTAATTAAACTGCCAGCTTTAGTTATTTAATATATTCATAATATGCTGGTAAAAATTGCACAACAGCTAGGATCATAAAAAAAGGCATTAAAGACTCTTCCTTCGAGGGATTTGGGGAAAAACATAACTTTTACAGGAGGTGAAAAGGGGTGTTGTCATATGCAGAGAACCACTCAGAGACCAAGAGTAAAAGTTTAACAGGTTTATTGTAGGTTAGCAAACACTGATGGAGATTGAAACTCAGTGGGGAAACAATGCTGGAACTCAGTGGACTGGTGAACTGGAACCAGAAACTCTAAAGGGGAGATCACAGTTCAGGGACAGTGGGAAAATAGACTGAGGCTTGAATATTGCTGGAGAGACACTCACTTTTGGGGGCCTCTTGGTTTATCCTTGGATCCAGTTTGTGGGGGTTTAATCCAGAGAAGGGGGAACTCATTGGAGAGCGGACAGGCAGACATACGTTGGACCTAGAGGAGTAAAGGAGCGGACTATCACTTGGTTTTCCAGGAGTGGACTTAAAGGGATCATGTGGAGGTTTTCCCCTTGCTCAGTGAGACTCAGTAAATCCTACCAGGGGTAGAAGGTGCAGGCTTATCCAGTAACACAGAAAGTCTTCCTGCCGAAGAACAAAGACAAAAAACAAGTTCAGAGTCAGAGAACAATGCTAAGATTAGACTCTGCTAATCTCAGTTTGGCTAGAGTACCCAATACTGGCAAAAAGGTGGTGACAGCCCGCTGCTCAAGTACTCCTCTGGTAATGACCCAACGAGCCGCAGGTGTGCAGGGAGGCCCAACGAGGATAGGGCACCGCCTGGTGGTGGAGAGAGGAAAGCACAAAAAAACCACCCACACAAACTGGAATCCTAACAGGTGTACCTCAGCCCAGTGCCCAGCAGATTGTGCTTAACGGGAATAAACCTACCGTATATATAATAAATTGTAAATACATATAGGATCAAGGGCAAAATACGAATGTGTGGAAAAATGGGGATATGAATAACTCATGGAGCTATTTGATCTGCTGAATAAAAAACAGATCATTAAAGATGGCATTCATGTGGTTTGAAGAACCTACACAACATGGGACTGGTTGGACAAATACAATTATGTTATTGATCATCAAATCACGAAAATAGCCTCACTTTGTTCTTGATCTATATCTCTAACATAATTTAGACCTCGAACTGAGAAGCCTAGCCATAAAGAATCATCAGGATTAACCTTTTTGCATCCTTACATCTCCATCTGTGGCTCTTGGGATGGAATAAATTAGTATTTACCTACTGCATCCCAGTGAGATTCAAACTGATGGGTATTTCTGGTGCTTTTGTTTAATTTGCTGTAAGAATCTTTAACATGGTGTCTTTTATAAATGCCAGCTGTGCTCGCACTTATGACCCAAAAACGGGAAGATTGTCATTTTCACTGTACGAGTTGGGCGATGATTGTTTAACAGTGGTTTTATAAGATAGGAAAGGTGGCTTCAAAGACTCATCTTACCCATGTGAAAAGCCCACCAGTTCATCACCCCTGTTTTGTAAAAAAGACAGAGAAGTCTTCATAAGAGACTTTAACCTTTTATGAATACTTAGAAGATGAGAAAAGGATTCCAGAAATGTGCTATTTGGAGATTCTGATTCAACTGAGACAATATTTTAACCATTTGCAGAAAAGCACATGAGACATACTAGACATTTTAAGTTGTCATCGCCCAAACAGGCTTGCTGAAGCATGCTGGTCACCTCCATCCTCAGGTTCTGAAACCTGGCAGGGTAGAGCCTGTGGCATTTAGGTCAACACCCATGCCCCCGTTAGATGCTAAGGATCCCTCTCTTCGATGCACTTCAAGCAGTTACACTTCACTTTTCACACCTGCACCTGCTCAGCTTTTATTCTGAGATGGGTTGAGCTTAGTGGTGGATCACTTCACTTGATCAGTCCTATTGAAATAACAGTGACATTCTGTGGCCTGCTGACCCAGACATGTGGCACTGTATCCAGTCTCATTCCAATAAGGGGAATCAGCACAACTTTGATGAGAGAATGATTAATGAGTTAAGACTTGGGATTCTATGACAAATTTAAGGGGAAACACAGTAGGGGTATGAGCTGTACTTAGAAAAACTGTCATCTAGAGCTGTCCAGGAACTATCCAGCTATTAATGTTTAACATACTGAATGTTTTCTTAACAGTTTATTTTTATTGGATATAAACAGAATGTGAGAAAATAGGATCCCTCAACTTGCTCAGGGTTACATGAACCACCCTGCGTCTCTACATAGCAGGTTCAAAGTCTTTTAACTCTTAGAGATCTTTATATTCTTCTAATATGCATTATAATTCCTTACACCGCATATCTAGACTGTGTTTATTACTTTAAGATGGTTCTACTCCTTGATAGTTGCTACTTAACATATATGTGAAAATTTAGAAATTATATGCTTAATACAGGTCATGCAAAATGCATTCATTTGTAACGTTGCTACTGTGACTAATAGCATTATTAATGGCCACACGTCCTGACACTGAGTGGTACTATCAACAACGCCATCAAGGATTGCGGGTGTTATCACGTTACAGTGCAGGCTGCATATCCCAGAGCTATGGATCATTTCACAAAATGATTTTGTTGAGCTTTTTATTTGTTTATTATATTTTTAGGACCTGTGGAGGAATTCACACCAGTAAGAGTGTGAGGAATCCTAGAGTGCTTAATAGTTGTAATTGTATGAGGAAACAACAACAAATAAATATAGTTAAGCAGAACTTAATGGCATCTTTAACATTTAATGAGCAAAAAAACGTATGTGTTTTTGCTACATAAGCTTACTATATTTAGATGGTTTGAAACCTGTCCATAGATTCATGCATTATCCTGCTTCTGTAATAAGCTGATTCTGGCATGTAGCCCAAATGTGTCAATTTCTTGCCGATATTAGATATGTATTTGAAATATCCAACACACCTGAATCTAAATGCTTAATTACCTCCGCCGTTGAAGTCAAGTTGTCCATAGTACTGCAACGGAACTAATTATTTGATTCAGGTATGTTAAAGCAGATACCCATCAAAAGCTACACGACACCAATCTTAGAAGACTGGATCATCCCAGCTCTAGGGAGTCTAATGTGATCATAAACCAGTCATCATGAGCCAGGAGATGTTGATGATCCGTAAAAATTTGCAATGTCCTCTAAGAGCTAATGCATGCATCACTCAGTATTATGGTATTCAGATGTTTACAGCAGTCTGGTTATTATCCAGTAGAGAAATGTGAGGTTGAGAAAAATTTAAATATTAGGGTCACTTTAATTAACACTGAAGTTGACTTAAATGTTTTTTTCATTTTTGGGGAAAGGTTCTCAAACTTTTTATGGCTTTTTTCTGTAAACACAACCTTTAAAAATGAGTGTCCTGTGCTAAACATGACCACAGAGACAAAAATCAGTATGGCGGTCTGTCAGAAATCCACTACACATCTGCTGATCAAAAGGAGAACAGCTTAACTTCTGTGAAATAGACAAAGAAAAAGTAGATAGGCAGCATGCTGCACTTTATTTATGAAACATAATTCAAGCTTTCTTCTCTCTGGTGGAGAAAACTCCTCTACTTGGAGGTTATGATTATTATTTGCCTAAGAGGGGTTTAATTTTCAGCTCCATGGGAATGAGTCACCGGGTTGTAAAAAAAGACACCGCAATCCCACACATGTACACATAATCATCCAGTCCCAATGTAAGTAAGGAAGATAAGATTAACATTCCTGGCTTCCTTTAATATCAACAGCTTTTTTATAGCTTGTCGGATCTTCTTTAGGATTCTAAGTATATTAGGGGTTGTCATCTGTTACTGTTTCTCCAAAAGTCCCAGTTCAGTCAGAAGTTTCCTTACAAATAAAAAGCCCAACAAATTTCAAGTAGCTTTTAAAAGAGAAAACTATCTGGTTTTAATTTTCTTAAAAGTATTAAGGTGGAGAGAGGATTTTCTGTTTAGAGTTGCTAAGGTTTTTGGCATGGGAGCCTGTTGGAGATTGTGTAAAGCGTTGCCATAAACACTTTGTCGGCCTTAACATAAGAGATACATTTAACAAATGAGTCACCGCTGGGACGATTTGGCTCTGAGTGTTTGTGATTCTGTCAACCTGTGAACTTGACCTATATCTCACATGGTGTAAGTAAGAAGCCTGCTGTGCCTCTAAATACGCAGATGGTGCAGCACGCCTTCCAGGTCAGGCTGCCCGCTCCGCACTCTGCCATACACACCTCAGATATGTGGTGGAGTTTGCCTTGTGTGACACCTGCTAGAGCCTAGCAGAACCTTTCCAACAGGCTCATCTGGCCCACTGTAGTTGATCCAAACACCTGCTGTTCTGCCCAGCTGGCATACTGGCTTGGACAGGCTTTAACCATTAAAGGGGAGCCATTGAGAAACTGAGAAAATGTCTTCAATGCAGGGTCTATAGTTGTTTTGTTTAGTTGTTTTTTGTTGTTTTTGTGTTACAATCTTTGGGATATACTATAGGAATATCATGGGACAACTACTGTACTTTCTGTCCTACAGCAAGTCAGAACCAGCTGACTGGGCAGTAATGAAATACAGTACACCCAGGGGTTTCATGCTACAGAAATAGCAACATTTTTCCTGTCACCAAAACATGTTGATTTACAGATTATATTTTGGTGGCAGGGTGAAACTGGTGTGAGCAAAAATAATTATGCTTATTGCTCAGGTGTCATTTAGTATCAACTCAACATGTTAAATATGAAGTACTTGGCTTTTATCTTCCTGATTACTAGAGATTAAACAATACAAGTGGCATTTAGTCCCTTCTAGTTTGTTATTTATGAACCAGCTGAGAATAAAGCTGTAGGGGAACATGGACACGTCCTATCATAGATAGAAGTTAAATTCTTGTTTTTTTGTTTTTTGTTGTTGTTTATAAAGAGTTGTAAATTAAAGTTTGTTATTATTAAGAAACCGTTAAAGAGGGTATATAGGTGTTTTGACATAGATATATTATCAGTTTACAGCATGCAGTTAAATATGTGTTGAATCACTTCAGTTCATTTATTTTACTTGTCTTTCACTGTTACATCTTCTGGTAATGTTGTAAAACACAGGTTAGCATGTTGAGGAATTTGAATTTAAAGAAATGATTCTGTGCTACATTTTCTTCTTATGTTTTGTTTTATGCTTTATTTTTGCCCCACCCTCTCACACTGCATGAAAAGTGGGATTTTCGTCAATATACGGCACTGTAGATTGTCGTGGAACTTCAGGTTAGCGGCAGTTTACGGCAATTTGCAGGCTTCGCCGAAAACTCCCGTAAATTGTCAGAAATTGACGTGGAATTTCTTAGGCAGTGTTCCCCCCATGCCTCCCCCCCATGGAATTCTAGGGGAGGCTTTAACATGTAAATGAACATGCTGTGAGCTATACAAATGCAACCCTGGGTAAGAAAATCTCTGATACAAAGAGATCAGGTATAGCCTCTTACATTTTAGCTTGAATTGATTTATTTAATTAAAGTATAGAGACCAAAACAGATCTTTAGCTGACAGAGCAATACATTTAGAGCAGTAATTATTTTTTTTTAAATTTGCATTTAAGATAAAAAATAAAATGTTGTCTGTCAATATGCTCAATTCACAATTACTTAAGTGGAAAAGTTTCAAGAAATGATTCTGAGATGATTCACTTTATAACATGGCGCATTATCCTGTTGGAAGTAGCCATCAGAAGATTGGTACACTGTGGTCATAAGGACATAGGTCAGCATGCTAAATTGGTTTTAAGTGGCCCAAAGTGTGGCAATAAATATCCCCCAAATAGATGGTAGAAATAGATCAGGCTCAGTATAGCCTAATTATAGACTCTTACATTTTAGCTTGAATTGATTTATTTAATTAAAGTACGCTAGATTACTGTGTATGCAAATGTTATGTAAAAAAAAATACACAAAATAATTTACTTCAAAAATTAGTTTTAATCAGAATCAGTTGGCTGTAATGGTTAATTTTTTTTTTTTAGATTTCCACTTTTTTTTTTTTTTTTTGTTATTGAATATATAAGAAAACAATAACAATCTCAAATAACAAGTCAATAACAAATATTTCAATACAAGAAGAAATATCACAACTCCTGCTTTTGAAAAATAAAATTAAATGCACAGGCTGGAACAAAGTATAAAATAAAATAAAATAAATAAAAATAAATAAAATAATAATAGTAGTTAAAGTAAATTAATCAGTGGGGACTACCAACTGAAATTCTTCAATTAACTCAAACAATTTAATTGCATTTAAATTCTGCATCTTTCTCAGACATCTTTTGAAAAGGGAAAGTTCATTTTTGAGAGCAGAGATTGAGAGGGAGCATTTTGCATAGCGACATTTATGGATATAATACTTTGTTACAATTATTAGAATATTGATTAAAAATTCCAAATTTTTTTTCTTTAATGGATAAACCGAATTGAATGTTTTGCCAGGAAATAAAATCTAAATTTATTGTTTTAGAAGACAGAAAGGTTCGAAGTTGATCCCATAAGTTTAATACTTCTTTACATTCATAAAAAAGATGTTTAGTTGTTTCCAATTGAGTTGTACAAAAGCCACAATTCTCAACATTAAACTAAAATCTCTCTCTTAAAAACTCATTTGAAGGATATATGTTATTTATTATTTTAAATTGTAATTCTTTATATTTAGGAGGAATTGGGAATTTCAAATAATTTGTCCTAATTTTGACTATCATAGATTTCTTAAAATTTTGTAAGAGAGCTGTGCTTTTTGTTCTTCCTGGGTACATATTATTTATAGAATATTGATTCAAAAACTTGTTGTTGCATTTATTATCTCTAATGTCCACCTGCTCAAATTCAATCTTATGGAGACAAACAATTGCAATTGCAAACAATTTATAGGTGCATTACCGCCACCTTCCAGAATGGAGCGACGCGAGCTCTTCTCGCGAGTCCTTCCGTATAACAATGACGTCGTATGTGATTGGAGGAGCCTGATGAGCCTTCGGCCCCATCGTCCAATCACGTGTGAGCTTTTGTGCACTACGTCTTCTCGCGAGACCAGCATATTAGCAGACATGTTTGTGTTACTATACTCAGAAGAGCTTCATCTCCAGTTACCGTGTTTGTAAAATGGATGGAGAAAATAATGGTTAATAGATTAGGATACTATCTTGAGAAGAATAATCTAATTAATGGATATCAATGTGGATTCAGAACTGGAAGATCAACAATAGATGCTCTAACTAGAGTCAGTAATGACATAGAGAAAGCTTTAAAAATGAAGGAAATAATGATTATAGTATTTTTTGACATAGAAAAAGCATATGACTCACTATGGAAAGAAGGATTACTTATAAAAATGAAACAGATGGGAATAGGTGGGAGAATGTATAATTGGATAGCAAATTTTCTACTAAATAGAAAAATAAGAGTAAAAATTGGGAATGACTTCAAATGAATATAATGTTGAAAATGGAATACCACAAGGTAGTGTAATTAGTCCAATTTTATTTAATATTTTGATCAATGATATATTCTATGAAACTGATAAATGTATAAAATCTGCACTATATGCAGATGATGGGGCCATATGGATGAAAGGGAAAAATATTAAACATGTTGTAGAAAATATTAAAAAAGCAATTAGTAAAGTTGAAAAATGGTCTTATGAATGGGGTTTCAAATTATCAGCAACCAAATCTTGCTATATGGTTGTCACAAAGAAGAGAAATATTAATATAGAAACAATAACATTATATGGACAGACTTTAGAAAGAGTAACAGAATATAAATATCTAGGTTTATGGTTGGACAGTTCTTACTCATGGAAAACACATATAGATAACTTAGAAACCAAATGTAAAAAAGTTATTAATATATTAAAGGCTGTGGCTGGAAACAATTGGGGGGCAGATACTGTAGACAGTCATTATTAAGCATATACAGGGCTCTAATGAGAGCAATAATAGATTATGGCAGCATTATATATGGAGCAGCAGCTAAAACATCATTACAAAAAATAGAAAGATTACAGTGTAGGGCTTTACGAATATGTACAGGAGCAATAAAAACAACACCTATTAATGCTCTATTAATTGAAAGTGGGGAAACTCCACTTGAAATGAGGAGAATTAAATTAGCTTTAGCATATTGGATGAAAATTAAAAGTAATATAGATGATCATGTGAATTCAACTATTCTGCAAAATTGTTGGGAATATGTGAAGTTCCAAAGTAATGGGTTTGGATGGATGGTTAGGAAATGGATTAAAAAGTATAGACTAGAAGACAAGGAAATAGCTCAATTTAACCCAATTAGCGTTATTCCTCCATGGCTAATACCTGAGGTTAATGTAGATTTGCAAATCAATACAATGAAAAATGATTGGAATATAAATGAAATAGGGATAAAAACTGATATTTATTTAAGAACTACATATAATAATTGCCTTAAAATTTATACAGATGGTTCTAAAAATCTAAAAGGTTATGTGGGTATAGGAATATATATCCCAGAGTTTAAAAAATGTATTCATAAAAGAATATCAGATCAATTGTCGGTATTTACAGCAGAAATGGTGGCAGTTATATTAGGCTTGCAATGGGTGGAGGAGATTCGACCAATCAGGGTGGTGGTGTGCACAGACTCTAAAGCAGTAGTGGAAAGTATTAAGGGAGAAGGAAATAATAGAAAAGATTTGGTATTAGAAATTCATTATATTTTATTTAGACTATATAGGGGTGGCATTGATGTTTGGTTTTGTTGGGTGCCGGCACATGAAGGAGTAAAAGGCAATGAAAAGGCAGATAAATTAGCTAAAAGGGCTTTAGAGGGGGAAATAACGATTTCAATTCCTTTTGGAAAAGGAGAAGGGAAATCACTTATTAAAAGTAAAGAAATGGAGGAATGGCAAAAAATATGGAACGAAGATAGGAAAAGAAGAAGATTATATGAAGTGCAAAAGTCAGTTCGAATTCGAAACATTAATGAAAGAAACAGAAGAGAAGAAATAATAGTTAGTAGATTAAGAATAGGTCATACCTACTTAAATGACATGCTTTATTTAATAGGGAGGAAAAATAGTGATAAATGTGAGAAATGTGGTGAAAAAGAAAATGTAGAACACATACTGATGAACTGTAAGTTATATGAACACGAAAGGGAAAAATTAAAGAGAATAGTTAGAAGTATAGGGCATGAATGGAATCTTAAAGGAATATTAGGAAATGAAGGAAACATAACAGATATTCATAAACTAAGGAAAGCATTGTTTATGTATCTTAAGAATACAAAATTAAAAAATAGAATCTAATAGATGTGAAGTAACGCTGCTACACACTCATGTACAGTAGGTGGCGGTATGCACCTTAAAGTTGCTTGTGATCCGCCATAATAGAAGAGAAGAAGAAGAAGAAGAACCGTGTTTGTATTTTGTTGTTACGTGAACAATGGCTGCATGACGTCTCGCGTTCAACTCGCCTCCAACTGCTCTTAGTCCACAACTTTCGGCCAGCCCACAGACTGACGAGAAGAAACTGCTGATTGCTATCAGCGGACTGTCTCGTCAGCTTGCCCAACATACTGCCGACATGAATGACGGGTGGACAACGCCACGCTAGCGGTAAATATATGTTCGATTACTGGTAGCTATGCTAAAAGCAGCCTAGCTTAGCTAGGCAAGCTAAAGACAACCTAGCCTAGCTAGGTAAGCTAAAAGCAGCCTAGCCTAAAGCTTTATTAAAGTGTATTTTTTGTGATTCACAGGAAGCATTATGCCGTCTTAACAACTCGGAGACTAATTGCAGGCGCTATGAACCGGAGCAGGGGTAAGGTTTAAAGAATATGCTTTCATTCTGCGGTAAAAGGACATGGATACGGATGGATACCGACCATAGCTGTACTTTTTTTTTTTTCACAGACTACAGTCGCCTCACAATGAGGCGGTGACCTCCTATTTGCTCGGATTTGCACGATGTTGATAAAGACGACATTGTGTGTAAGTGACTTGTTTTAATGTTTTCTCCTTCCTTGTTACTGTGACTTGCGTTTGATTATTTTTTTTTTTATTCATACCACTCTCATTTAATTGTTTTCCAGCTGCCTGTAAGACGTATTATGAGACGGTATGCAGGAGCTTCAGATACACGCTGCTAGCCAGCACGCTGCGTGCGGAGGCTGCCAGCCTATCTGCTCGGAGTCGGGCCAGACGAAAGAGGGTAAGACTTTATTTGGTGACTATTTTTCAGGTGCATTGATAGATGTGTTGTGTCCATATGCAGTGCGCTGATTCATTGTTTTTTTTCAGCTGCTGAAGGCGAGGCAGAGTGTGCTGGCAGATGAGGAAGTGGAACTCTGGAAGTCCGCCACCGTCGACCTCATGTCCGACAAAGAAGATGGCGTCGTCGGCGGTGTCTCTGGATGGATTGTACGGTCGCCGCCATTTCGTAGGCCGGATCTCACTGAACTCTGTGTTAAGCTGCAGTCCCGGTTAGAAGCGATGCCGAAGTACAGGGCCACGCACAGTAGGCGTCTGCACATCGGACCTGCCTCGGAGGGAATGCTGCCTGTTACCTCCAACCCCGAGGAAGTAAACGGACCGTTCACGGAGTTGTAATTTTTAGATACGCATGTGTTTGGATACGCGTCGTATATAGTTGTGTGTGTTTTAATAAAGCTCTTTCTTTGCATAAACAGCTTCCTGGCAAATCTTCATTTCCTGTATAAATTCATTCATGTCCTTGATGGTAGCATAATAATTGTGTAGTAGTGTAGGATAACATAAATACACAGCATATGAATGAATAAAAATATGAAGGAATAAATATATGAATTAATAAATATATGAATGAATAAATATATGAATATATATATATATATGAATGAATAAATATATATATATATATGAATAAATATATATATGTAAATATATATATATGCCAACCAATCACGAGCGACTTTACTTGTTTAAAAAGAAGTGGTTCCGTCCAATACGCAGTAAGAAAATTAAAGCCTGGCGTGGCCACGTGTGGTTTTGCTGCCAATCACGAGCGATTTCACTTGTTTGAGAATAGTGGTTTCAGCCAATACTGAGAAGGTTATTCAAGCCAGACCTGGCCAGCCGCGCGGGTTTGCTGCATTCATATGCTAATTAGGGCCATTAGTACAGCTGATCGCTCTCCACATACGTCACGGTCCGTTTCCGACAATTTGTGGCACGACAAACGCGGACAAGCACGGGTTGCAAATTGTCGGAAACTGACGAAAATCAGGCAGATCTGCGGGAGTTTACGGGGGTTTACGGGGACGAAAATCTCACTTTTCATGCAGTGTCATTTACTGACTGTTTCCCTCTTTGCTCTCTGCAGTATAAACCTCATGGTGTTAATCTGAGCCCTGTCTGCTGGTTTCTGCTGCTGTGTGCAGCAGCAGGAGTCCAGGCTTCACTGTTAGTCAGCAATATTTTGGCAGCCCCCTGGGAGCCAATGCAGCTCGAATTCAAGAGAAGAGGGCTAAAAAAGATGGAGGATCAGATAAAAAAAAGCAGGCGGGGGATATAGCATCCCAATAGCTTTGTCTCCAGGATACAGTTGCAAGTGTGAAGGGAGAGGAAAGTTTCAGGCATCTATTGAGCCACACGGGAGGCCCATAAAGCAGAACCACCCCCCGTCTGACTTCCTTAGCCCCATGAGGAGCTCACCTGGCAGCATGATGGGATCTGCACTTACAGTATCTTTTTTCTCATTGTGTGTTCATTCACCCCCCTCCTCCGATCCACCAATCCTGCACTCCTAGATCCTTACAGGAAACTAGGTGCCAGGCCCCTGCTGCTTTGTCTCCGGCTCAGGATGGGTCCCCAGTTGAATCCATACGTCAGAGGCAGCAAAAAACACAAAGAACACTCCCTCACCAATGACACCATCAGCTTATTTTCTCTGTCTGTGCACCACTGTGTCACCTGTCTCTATCCCGGAACGGGCACTGGGATGTAAGTATTCACAAAAAGATGAGCATGTCGGCTAGCATTGAAGAACCCCAGGAAGTTTTGAATTAGGATCCAGATATTAAGAAGAGGAACAAATCTAAAGATAGGCAGAATGCTGACAAATGGATGTCACATTTAATTGAAGAAGAGGTTCATCCCATGAAGTGGAACCAAGCTGCGAAAGTCCAGGTTCATAAATTTTATTGGCAAATATTTAGCTCTGCAAACAACTAGGTGTTTTCTTTATTTTGTTGAAATCTTTCCTCATTCTGGCTGGAAATAATGTTCAGAGTTTAAGATGGCTTTCAGGCTGTCTTGGTGACAGCATGGGGGAAATCTGCCATGTGGGAAGAAGGGACCTCACCTGCCTGCTGCGGGTTTAGGCTCCTCCATTGTTGCTGCCTGGGCAGAAACAGGAGGGTCCAACCAGAGGTATGTCTAAAGCAAACTAGTATTGTATTGCCTTTCTTCAATCTATTACTTTGTAGAGCTTTTAAAACATCACTGGGTTGCTTTTTTGTCTTACATCAATGTGAAAGTTTGTCATGACAAATTTGATATCACAGATACCAACAGTCCCTGGGTCTTGATTTATGTTTTAAATAGACTTGTAATTCCTTCTGAATCAAATAATATGGTATAGTCTCTCAAACTATCTCTCCAAAAACCTCTCAGATAGTCAAAAACAGACAGTCAGCTCTTTTATGTGCTCAGCTTATCTTTTGTTTTCTAATGTTGGACCCTGTATCTCTGCCTTATATCGTGCATAATTTAAGATCCCCTAATTGTATACTTGATTGTTTTGAACCGAAATTGCTCAAAGATGTTTTGGTTCGATTGGGTCTCACTTGTTATGGATTATCAATTCCTCGTTTTGTCCTCAGGCTGTCCCCAAACCAAGATTTTTTTTTTCTTTTACAAAAAAGGCTATTTTGAAAATGAGCTACAGTTTACCGATACGTCAGAATCCAAGTTGGACTTTTTAAGCAATGGTTGAACAGCAGCATGTTTAGCATGTTTTTTAATCATCAGCTGTTTATTTTTGCTGTTCTATTGTTTTGTTGTTCTTAGATTCAGCAATGGCATTTGAAACTGTCATTCGTAAAAGGTTTTAATATTTTGAACCATAGTGGCATAGATGGTACCACCTTACATTGGTTTAAATTATATACATATTAGAAGGTCTGTTTTTTTCTGTACATCTTGGTTCTTCTATCTCTGATGTCACAGAACTCAATATTGGCATGCTGCAGGGTTCAATATTGGGCCCTTCACTATTTCTTTGTATATGCTGCTCCTTGTGTCAATTTTCTGAAAAAAAATTTTTTTTTTTTGTTTGTCAGTTTGTTTTTACAGATGACTTGCAAATGTATCTGCATTTACTGCAGTGTACAAATTCTGTTGAATGTCATATGGATATAAACACTAGATGTCACAAAATTGTCTAAAGCTAAATCAGTCTAAATCTGACATTTTAGTGTCTGAATATCCACTTCTATATCACATTGAATATCTACTTTATCACCATGCTAGAAACCTTTCTGTTTTGGTGGAAAGCTTTTTTAAATTGACAAGCAAATTCTGTAAACTAATTTTTTTAATCAAGGTTTTTCCACTTGTGTCTGCTTAGTAAAATTTAGTCCTATCTGCCTCATGCTGCTGTCGAGTGGCATGTTGCACTCTTTATATTATGGGCTTCATCAAGCCTATATTTATCATTAGCAGAATGCTGAAGCTTTTTTGCTTAAATATATGAATGTTGGCATTTTGCTCTGGCTTCCAGTCAGCTGCAGGGTTTGTTGTAAAATTTTGTTGAGGGTTTTTGAATATTTGACTTGGTTAGCTTACCTCTGTATTTCTGAGCTTCTGTTGCTCCACATTTCAGTGTGATCAACAGGGTCAGCAAATCTAGTAACTTTGGTTTTGCAAAGATCACTGCTTGAAACTAGACAGCACTGAGCATTTGCTGTGTCTGTGCCAAAACTCTGCAACAGTCTTCCCTTGAATATTAAATTGGCCCAGTCTCTTTAATTTTAGTCCTTGTTAAAAGTCTTCCTTTTTCCCTTTAGTTATCTTCAATTCAGTAAATTAACAGTGTATAGCACCAGTTTACAGCACATGTCATCCCAAGACACTTTACAGTGAAAATTCTGTCAGATCATAGAATCAGATTGATAAAAAAAAAGTTCTGTCTACGGAAACCAGCTGATTGCATCAAGTCATTGACTTGCAGGACACACTCCCTCTGCATGTGGCAACATTAGATATTCACTTGCATTTTGTCTTTAACTATACAGTCATTTCTCAGATGGAGCATGCATGCAGCGAGAGTGAAGAGGAAAAACTGTTTAACAGGAAGAAACCTCCAGCAGAACCAGGCACAGTGTGAGTGGCCTTATGCAAAGGCAGATTGGGGGGGAGAGGCCCACCTAGAACAGGCTGCCAGTCCATAAAAGAACACAACAGCCCCTTAATTTAGCATGATTTGGTTGGTTTAAGCTGGTGACGACCTTACATAAGATTCTTTTTTAAACAGTTATTAGGGATACCAAAAATCTAGTACGGTGTGATGTGCTAGAATTGGTTAATAGCAACAGTAAATAGCTTATAACAACAACTTTCACAATATTTGTTTTACGTGATAGCCATTTAAATTTAAAGCTTCTCTACAAGCTTCGACTTTCCCACTTGAAAATCTGAAATAATTTTTCCCTCTAAATATAACAGGCATGACTAATCCCCAGGTAAAACCTGTTCCACAGACCTTCCAGCTGCAATACAATTTTAACAAAGGAGCTACACAGTTTTACAGTCCTTATTTAAAGCATTTTAATTAGTATCCAATTTTTGTCAGTAAAGAAATGGTTAGCTTCTTTATTATATGGAGCCTGTCTAATTTATGGACACTGGCACAGAAACAGGGACTGCAGACTATTTGAATGTTATAGGCAGGAGAGGAGATGCTTTATTAGTGGTTACTCATCCCTAAGGCTGATTACTGAGGTGCTGAGGACTGTTGCATAACAGTATCCTCTTATCATATTCATCTCTTGTTATTGTGGACTAATCATCACATGGAGCCACTGAGCTGTTTTCCTTCTTGCAGATAGAGATTAGTCACCTGAAAACAACCTCTTGCATTTATGTAATAATGCAATCATGATGAAGGAAGATAGATTTTTTATTTTCTTTTTTGTTGTTGTTAACTATATACAAGCTGCAGATGGTACAAATTTAGGGTGCTACAAAATATTTCCAAATTTTGATTCGGTCATTATGCTGATGGCTTATGGTTTTAGGTGATTAAACAACACAAGGTAGAGAATAACTGAGGTGGAAGAATTTATATGTATATATAATATATTTAAATATATATATTTATATATTTTTTTATATATATATTTCATAATATATTTAATATTTGCATTCGGCTAAATGTATACATATTAACTGTATGTGACCTCAACACTATAGATGGAACATCAGGATCAAGGAACCCAACATATAGATCAGGGAGGAAAGTCTGGTTCAGTTTAAAGCGGGGTTAGGTTCAATATGAGCTTTGAATGGCTACAGGAGCCCTGATCAATCCATCATCATAACATGGAGAAAGGATGGACCACCTGCAGACCTGCCGACCGAGGGATGTCCACCTAGACTGGAGACAGACTGGAGAGCATCAATCAGAGCACTATGCTATCTATGAAGGAGCTTCTGACCACAAAATGACCCATCAATGTTACCACCCTGGTCCACCTCAAGAAAAAAACTTTACCAAGAGTGAAATGTTAGGAGCAATACCGGATGGCAGAGGTGTCTAATGTAGCTCAAAGCAAATACAGCAGTTCAGTATCCTGGTGTCTAGAGAACAGAGACATCTTACCACTATCCATTGCCCATATAACCTTAGAAACATGTTCAGCAGCACTATAACATGATGTGTATTTAAGGCACCAAATGTGACAACAGAATGCATTAGGATCTGGAAGGAGTGCTTTGTCTAGCAGAGTACCCCTGCAGGTGGTGAAACATTATACCTAGGAGATGCCTACGGTATCTTCAGCAGGGACAAGAAAACTGGTCTGAGTTGAAGGGCCTGGAAGAAATCCTATTAGCAGAGGCAGAAGACTGGAGACTGGGTTGAAGGTTAACCTTCTTGCAGGATAAACACCAAAGAGATCAAATAGTTTTGTCAAAGTTCAGAGTTCCAATGGTAAATATGAGGCAAGATGCTGACTTTAATGGATTAGAGTTCATCTTCATTTAGTCTGATTGATCTATGGCTGTTACAGGCAAACATGTCAATGTCTAGATCTAGAAAGCTGATAGAGACATTTTATTCTTTTATTAAATGCAAAATAAAACGTTTTTTTTCCCCTTCAAATAAATCCATGTGCTACTAAGTGATTATCTTTAAAACTCTGAAAAAATACATTGAATTAGGTTGGCTTTATATTACGAAATTCACAATTTAACCTATTTATTGAGTGTTTTTGATGTTCTTTTATGTACTAAATATCAGATAAAATCTGCCATTTTGGCCTTTCTTCTGACGTTATCCAGTTTCCCCTACCTGAAAACATCTAAAATAGCAAGTATTTAATGGAGCACGGTTAGATTTACAGGTTGACATGAGCCTTCATTGGTGTAGAGGCTCTCAGTCATGTTGAGAGGGAGCTGTCTGCGTGTTATTTATTGTGCCCAAAGTGCGCTCCAACACCGTGCGTGCGTCAAGCCCCCGTCTCTTTCCACTCCTCTCTTTCTTCCCTGGGTTGGTGTTAGAAAGCGCCTCGGTCATAATAGGCTTGTTGGAGGTGGACGGATATTAAAAAAGACCTATATTGGTCCAATCCAAGCTGTCAAGGGCAGGAACCTGAGCAGGTGGCTCCTCCAGACGCAGGCACCGTCGACAGCTTGTCGCGCTCCTTAATCTCCCCTCTGACGACAGCGCATTACCCGGTGCGCGTAAAACCGGGAGAGCGGGAGGTTTGGGTTGGAGATTCTCATCAGTCATCAGGATTTAACTCATCGCTGTTCATTCAGCCGGTCTCCAAGACACATTTCTGGAAAGTTTGCCTTTTCTTTGCGGATCAGCTGATATGGAGATAAGGAATCGTTGTTGGATTTTATAATTTTCTCTTGTGATTATTTGCAATCAAGAGTGACTGAAAACGCAAGATGTTGCCCGAAATAAATAACAAGGTGAGGAAAAGATGTTAAAAACTATAATTGAGATTTAATTCATTGTTTGCGATGATTTTTTGTTTTACAAACAAATTATTTTAATTTATTTAATTAGCTTCCCTCAACCAGGAAGTATCATATTAAGATTTCTTATGAGACCAACCTTAAAAATAACTTTAAAGTATATAGATACATATTCATGAATAGATGATGACAGATTAGTCAAATTAGGTTTTTTCATATTAATGTTGCACTAAAATTAGATCATATGTAGGCTGTTTCTGCCTAGATACAGATCCAATATTGAAATGTATTCCATTTTTGCATCAACTCAAAAATTAGGCTGTAGCTGGAATTGATCTAACTTATATGGTTTGTGGATTTGGGCAGTGAATTCTTTCTAAGTTTAAAGAAAGTTCGGATGATTCATCTGCTATATTCTGATTTCATTTTTTTTCCTCTTTGCACCCCAACACCTGAAAAAAATCTGATCCCTTTCTATTTCAGTCTTTTAGACCCATTTATTTTAGTGTTGGTTGTGCTGACAGATTCCATAAGTCTAAATGTGTTCTGGTGTGTTTTTCACGCCGTACATGGGAACTGATTAAATTTATCCATTGCTGCTATTGGATCTTAAAGACCAAAACTCATGTTAGTCCGAGTACAAACTTATCAGCTTTAGAAGGGTCCTTTTGACCTCCTGGTCATAGTTGGTTGGCATCAGAACACAGGTTATGGTCTGATGTTAGGATGGGATGATTTTCCTCTAATAATTAACCACCTGACAGATGATAGTGTGACTGTTTTACAGTTTGTTGATGTTTACTGTGGTTCCTGTTTTATTGCCTTGGTTTGACTCTCTGACCAGCTGACCCTCCTGGATATGAAGCTCTTCTTGTACATTTGCAAGGATCGTCCTAGATCACATCAAGTCCTGCAGCTGAATGGACAAAGTTTACCGCCCACCTGTTTTCTCTTTGACATAACCGTATTTTAAACAAAAATATATTACAAAATGATATTTTGACCAAATCTGCACTCATATAGCATCAATTGTGCATTCCTGAATATATCTACTCAATAACTTTCTGTTATAGCTCTATCTCTGCTGCACTGACTAAACCACAGAGCTCACGGTACACTACTATGGTGCTGATATACATTTATACCTAATGTAAATGTGGTCACATCACATTTATCTGTGACACCTGTTGAGCTGTCAGGTGTTTGCTGTCTGTTAGATGAGCTTACAGCGGATCTTCACAGGTGATGTTCTAGGTAGACAGCCTGCCATACTGACCCATATGGCTCCTGCTGTCACACAGCTCACAGGTTATAAAGCAACTTAACAATTGTGCCACTACAACTGCAGATTAAAGTAATTTCCCTCTGGGATTATCAAAGTATTTCGGATTCTGATTCTGATTCCTAACTGAACAGTAAATAGAATAAAGTTATTTTATAATTCCATTTGTAAAGCACAGCTCATTACTTGTTCTTTTAAATGTGATTATAATAGCTTACAGCAGGTGAATAATCAATAACAGATTTCTGTATTATTTTTTCATTGTATTAGTCCAATAAAAAAAAAGGAATTAGATACAGAAATTTAGTGTAGTGGCCATGTGATGAACATGTGTCGCTAATTAAACTGTTACAGACCTTTTATTTGTCTGAATACTAATAAAGTTAAGTGAAAGGATAAAGTGTGATAGAAAATGTGTTTTTTGCATTGCCTTTTAGAATTTAGTTCTGAGAGTAAAACTAAGAGGGAGTTATTTAAGGTTTCATATTTGGACTTCATGAGCTCTATCAGATCAGTAAATATTAGAATCTAATGCATCTCAGGGATTTCAGCTTCATGCTTGAGATTTAATTTCTGGAATAAATTACCTTTCCAAAGATATTCACGTTGTCACTGAGAAGAAGAGCAGGATGGGATTATTACATGAATTGTTCAAGTTTTGATGAATTTAGTTGAAAGTATGTAACTGAATTTGATGTTTTGGTGTTTTTTTGGACCCCCTACATTTTTCTGTATAGGCATTAAATGTATTTTTTAAAGTACTTTGAGCGGACAATTGTTGTGAAGTCTACCACTGAGAATTAATAAATGTATAGTTGGAGCTAATTCATAAACAGAAATGAATTAAACTTAGTAACAGAGCAGCTCTAGGAACTTTTTCTTTGATTTAGTTAAAAAACAAAAGCTTTTATACCTCTTTGTTTATTGAATGGCACCTCTGTGGAATAGCTCTGGTATTGTTTAAGCTTCTAGTCAATGATAAAGCCTTTGAGATTACGATGAGGAAGCTCTTTCCTACAGAACAGCTGTAAACAGCACACCACTCATCCTGATCAGCCCCTCCCTCTCTCCCTGCCAGAGAGGTAGATTGAGTTTAACACGAATCTCCACATGAAGATAAGCCTTTATTCGCCCATATGGTGTCACCCACCAGAGATGCGTGCTCACCTCCTAATTAATAAAGCACGTGTAACCTCGCTCTGAGCTACTGAATCATACAAATGTGTGCATCAGTCTTTTTTTCCCCTTTCTTTTCTGGAACATCCAGACCTTTTTGGTGATTTTCTTTAATGCATTCTGTCAGATTGATCTCCAGTGTGGTCTGGCACATATTCAGCCTTCTGCAGGCACATGGACGTGCACATGAGTATGCAACTGCACAAACCGGAGTGAGCACAGACAGGAACGTTGTTGCTGGGTTTTTTGCAGGAGTGATCTATTTTAGGATCACAGTGCATTATTTTTACCAGCCTGGTTATAAGCAGGCTCAGGTGCCTGTAGGCTGTGGGTTGCTTAAGAGACTAGAGAACCAAGCCAGCACAAACACAAGAAGTTTCATTATTTTCCTCTGCTGCTTTGTTTGGTACAATTTAGTGAAAGGTAATCTATTAAAATGCATTGATGAACCCGCAATTCATCATTCTGTACAAAAGTAAAGTAAATAAAAGTCAGTTCTTGCGTGGATATTTCTTTTTTATTTGCACCCAGCTTTTCTTTTCTTTTTTTTTTACATTCTATTTCATAAAGTTGCTCCTGCTTGTCCTGCAGGCGTCAAGGCCAGAGGCGTTCCCTCACCCCCACAGGCTCCCAGCAGAAGGTAGCCGTATTGGAACAAATCGACCATGTTCACAGGTCAGTGCTTCCTCTGCATGATGCTGCTGCAGCTGACACAGCCCAGAACATGCTGTAACAACAGGAGCATCCTTTCCCTTTCATGTTAAAATCATAAGAGTGTTTCCATTAGGAAAACCTCAATGTCCATAGAGTAGCTTCTGTTGAACATTAGAGGCTTTCACTTATACTCCATGGATCATCAACAGAGAAACTGTTGATAAAGTTGCAAATATGTGTAGATGTGTGCGTGCTAACAACAAGCTGCCACTGATTGACGAACATCATATTTAAACATTATGTTCCCCCAGTCTGTAGCCCGTAGCTGCATGTACTGGTGACTATCTTTAGCCCTATCTCCATGCGTCATTACCAAGTTAGCAGATCTTGCTGCAGCATAAAACAAAGCAGTTATAAATATCTACTATCCAAAATAAAATTGGGGTTTTTTGTGAATGAGCAAAGTGGACAGGGATGCCGTACAGTCATAACAAGGTTTCATGGCATGGGACAAGCCTCCTGTTGACTTTAAACAGGAGGACTAATTTTGTCCATCATTGTAGGAACTAAGCATGGCATGGCTACAACACATGTAATCGTGCTACGAGAGCAATCACTGTGTCAGTCAGAGAAAAGCGGGTTGCTCTGCTCCACCTTCCCCCACAAACATTACACAGACAGACCCTGTCAAACCCAGCCTGGTGAAGCTTTGTCCCCATGTTACTCTGACCCTGATCGGTAATTCCAGCCGCTACCTGCCGGGGGGGTCCTGGACACCTGAGCTTCCATGACAGGAGGTAGAAAGTTAGAGAGAAACCAAACGGATGAAGACGTATCTGATTCAGATCATGAAGACTGGACTTATAAAAAAAAAAAAAGGAATAGTATGCAACAAGAATTTAAAGATTTTTTATTTATTTGTATAACACCCTCATCCCCAGCCCCACACCAAAGTTAGTATTTATATCCACTTAAATGAACCTAATTTTATTTAAATTTCTTTATTTACACCTAACTCTGACATTTAAACTAACCCTAACAAATATCACCATATTCCTAACCCTAATTTTGACACCTTAACATAAAAAATGGACATTAGTACCAACCTTTGGTTCCCTCAGATGTTTAGTAAATATAACAAAAAGGGTCCTAAGTAGGAAATATAATCAAGTACACACACACGTGTCACATTCTCCCAGTGGGGACTTTCCTTTGACTTTTATTCATACTGCATTCATTTGTATGGCCTAACCCTAACCACTACCAAAACTTATCTAAGTCCTAAGCCTTACCTCCTCAAGAAAAAACTTCTCCTCATTGGAACCAGTTGTTGGTCCCCACAAGTATCTAAAAGTCCCCATAAAGCAACATATTCCTGGGAAATTGTCCCCACAAGGTGACAGAAACATCGCCACACATTGCCTGGGGTCAAAATAATTGTTTCAGATCATAAAAGCTATTTTAGTATCAGAAGAAAAAACCTCTCAGTTAAAGTCAGTGTTCATGAGTAGGAGAGAGATGGTGCAATAAAGGAGAACCAACGGATAATTAAAAAAGGCCCACCTGACATTTACCCAAACAGCATTCTTTAGGATTTCCAACACTTTTGGTCAATTATTTTGGGGGCTGACAGAATAAAAGTAGATCTATCTTTTATTTAAGTGTGTATCTTGTTATATCTGAACTAAAACAAACAGGAGTTTAATTTTAAAACTCACATTCATAACAGATCCTTCATGTCCAGACTATTGTCTAAATTCTGTATCAACGAACTTGTTCTTCTACCAAGTAAAGCTGGAATAGTTGGTGCCTTTTTCAGCCATCTGATTGACAGTGCACAGCAACAGATGGCATAGAGGCAGTGCTGCTAAGTTGTTAATTCAATCCATTAGGAGTTTAATCAATCAAACTTTACTCATATTTACATATCATGACTTACTTCTATAATTTTACTAATGTTTCAATGGGCGTTTTAATACAGCAGGTGTTAAGATTTAAACCTTTTTGTAATTTACAGAAATTCAGCTCTGGTTTGGGGTCCCTGCCTCAGCTCGAAACACCAGTGGTCCAGGTGGTGGTCAGCAATGCCAAAAACCAGCAGCAACAATCAGACAATATCCTGCCCCAAATCACCAACAAAGGGGGTCAGAACAACTATCAAACGGTGAGACATTCATCTATGAGACACATGTGCAGCTGTTGATAGCAGCAGCACAGTACCATCTGATACTTTAAAGCAGAAGATCAATTTCGAAACCTTTTCAACTGTCCACTTGTATCTATATTTTCTTTTTTGTGTGTGTTACTAAGCAGGTGGAGAGGTCAAAGCCGACCCAACAGCCCACAATGCGTTACGGTGCAGCACCAGATAAGGTGTCCATGTCACGCAACAGCAAGGCCTTTGGTAACAAGCTGGAGAAGGAGAAAGCATATGAAGGACAAAGGTTGCCCATGTCACCAACAGGTATGTCAGTTTTGATGAGAAGATTTACAGGAGCTTAATGACGGGCTTTTATATACACTATATTGCCAAAAGTATTTGCTCACCTGCCTTGACTCACATATGAGCTTAAGTGACATCCCGTTCCTAATCCATAGGGTTCAATATGACGTCGGTCCACCCTTTGCAGCTAGAACAGCTTCAACTCTTCTGGGAAGGCTGTCCACAAGGTTTAGGAGTGTGTTTATGGGAATTTTTGACCATTCTTCCAGAAGCGCATTTGTGAGGTCGCACACTGATGTTGGACGAGAAGGCCTGGCTCTCAGTCTCCGCTCTAATTCATCCCAAAGGTGCTCTATCGGGTTGAGGTCAGGACTCTGTGCAGGCCAGTCAAGTTCATCCACACCAGACTCTGTCATCCATGTCTTTATGGACCTTGCTTTGTGCACTGGTGCACAGTCATGTTGGAAGAGGAAGGGGCCAGCTCCAAACTGTTCCCACAAAGTTGGGAGCATGGAATTGTCCAAAATGTCTTGGTATGCTGAAGCATTCAGAGTTCCTTTCACTGGAACTAAGGGGCCAAGCCCAGCTCCTGAAAAACAACCTCACACCATAATCCCCCCTCCACCAAACTTTACACTTGGCACAATGCAGTCAGACAAGTACCGTTCTCCTGGCAACCGCCAAACCCAGACCCGTCCATCAGATTGCCAGATGGAGAAGCGCGATTCGTCACTCCAGAGAACGCGTCTCCACTGCTCTAGAGTCCAGTGGCGGCGTGCTTTACACCACCGCATCCGACGCTTTGCATTGCACTTGGTGATGTATGGCTTGGATGCAGCTGCTCGACCATGGAAACCCATTCCATGAAGCTCTCTGCGCACTGTTCTTGAGCTAATCTGAAGGCCACATGAAGTTTGGAGGTCTGTAGTGATTGACTCTGCAGAAAGTTGGCGACCTCTTCGCACTATGCGCGTCAGCATCCGCTGACCCCGCTCCGTCAGTTTACGTGGCCTACCACTTCGTGGCTGAGTTGCTGTCGTTCCCAAACACTTCCATTTTCTTATAATACAGCTGACAGTTGACTGTGGAATATTTAGGAGCGAGGAAATTTCACGACTGGATTTGTTGCACAGGTGGCATCCTATCACAGTTCCACGCTGGAATTCACTGAGCTCCTGAGAGCGACCCATTCTTTCACAAATGTTTGTAAAAACAGTCTGCATGCCTAGGTGCTTGAATTTATACACCTGTGGCCATGGAAGTGATTGGAACACCTGATTCCAATAATTTGGATGGGTGAGCAAATACTTTTGGCAATATAGTGTATGTTAATACATTTCCTGTAACATTTAAAATGTCCCTACTGCGCTGAAAATAGTACGCTGGCATTGAGAGAAACCGATTCTTAATCCTCCGCATTTGGCTGAGCTGTTTCTAATGTACCAGTGACTCATCATGTCCTCCTCTTCCACCAACTTCCCACCACAGAGGCACTAAATAACTTCAGGGAGCGGCTGACGGAGTTTGAGCAGGAGGAAATCCATGACTTTGCAGAGGTCTGGTATCTTGGTCTGGGCTCCCAGAAAATCGAGGGTTCCCAAGGAGCGGCGCAGAACAACGGATATGATGACGAGCATGGAAGCTACATCAGGGTAAGATTTCTAAAGCTGGATTACAGCTCATTTAAAAATAAGAGATGGATTTTATGGTTTTAATAAACCACTATCCCAGTATAAAGTAAATTATGTTATTTTAATGTTGCCTACACTGCAAAGAAGCTATAGTTCAGGAGGAAAGGGCTCATCCTGCCATTAAAAAAGCCTATATTGAGGTTTAGGTGTTTTAGATAAAACAATTTATATAGCTATGGCTTCCAATGTGAAGTTTCAAAGACTTATTTTGAATTAATGCTTAAAACAGCTTCTAATAAATAAACAGTGGCAGAGGGATGAAAACCTTGCAAACCCGTGAATTCACCGCAAATTAAACAGTATTGCTAGGGCAATACTGTTGGAACATGTACCAGTAGGTAAATACAGGTGTCACTGTTGGAACAATTTTCTCCGCCTCTCCTTGCTGCGACATCTTCATGTGCTCTGTGTTGTGGTTTGAGAGGGCGGCGCTTGGTGATGGCGTGCCTGGGTCCGCGATTGCGATTGGTTAGGAGGAAGTAGTGACTAGCATAAACCTACATGATAGGCTACAATGAGAAGGAAGGAAAACTGCGTTTCTTTATCGAACTTTTATCGACCCTCTTTTTTTCTATTGCGCCACACGTCTATCGATCGATATATATCGTTATTGAATTATCGCCCAGCCCTAAGTATTACAAATACAAAAATTGTACAAATTTTCTACTTTAACAACAGTGTTCTGCATTAAGAAATAAAAATAGGAAATAATTGACATATTTTCATTTGTTGATCAGTGTCCAATCTAAATAACAAACTAAAAATCCACCTGATTTAGAAGGCATATAAACACACTCAAGAAATATCAGGACAAATCTGGACAAGTAAGACACTTTTCCTCAGTAGACTTTGAAACCGAACTGTACAAGACATGAAATTTTAAACATCAGTTTCCTACTAATATATTTTTATTTTGATCAGAGAGATATCAATTAAAGAGGTCTTAAAATGTTGGTTGGTTAAAACAAGTTATCTATTTAATGAGGCCTAATGAACTATACATTTCCACATGTTGAACAAGTCTGTGGTGGCAGTGGAAAGAAACAACTACATTTTACCATGTTTGTCATTTGTCAAGAGATACAACAAATACTGAGATAATCCCATGACGAGACTCAAGTTAATAGCACCTCTAATTCCATTAGGGGCTATATACAGGTTGGAAACACCAAATAGACAGCTCTAGCCCAGGAGCATTTTCCTCTGGAAGGAAAACAAGAGTATGCCAAGTTACTGGAAATCCAGGGAAGGGTCGCAGATAAACACAGAAGCCGTTAAGAGGAACGGCGTTGGTTCTGTTGTTTGAGTTGGTCCAGATCAGAGGCACAGCTAAACAAAGACGCACTGCGCCGTAGTTCAGCAGCTGATTACCAGAACCCAGAGAGAGGCTGGTTTTGTTGTTGAATAAAGAATGAGCAGGCTCAGAGTCTTCTGGGAATAATTAGCCATGCGACTGACAGCTGTGAATCATTAGATGATCTGTAATGAGTTACGTTTTAAGGCTATTATTTGGACTTAAGTGTCTATTAAAATTCTTTTAGTTATATGTCAGTAAAAATAAAGTCAGAGAAGAGTCACTGGTTAAATGAAGTGCCTCATGGTCATATAAATACAGGGCTTTTTATTAGCTTTCCTATGTAGGTTCTGGGCAGTCGTGGGTAAGCGGTTAGGGTGTCAGACTTGGATCCCAAAGGTTACCGGTTCGACTCCCGACCCGCCAGGTTGGTGGGGGGAGTAATTAACCAGCGCTCTCCCCCATCCTCCTCCATGACTGAGGTACCCTGAGCATGGTACCGTCCCGCCACACTGCTCCCTTGGGGCGCCATTGAGGGCTGCCCCCTTGCACGGGTGAGGCATAAATGTAATTTCATGGTGTGCAGTGTTCACTTGTGTGTGCTGTGTGTGTCACAATGACAATGGGAGTTGGAGGAGTTTCCCAAAGGGCTTTAAATATGTGATAATGATATGATAATATTTTGCTTATTTATAGAACATTATAAAATAAAAGAAACGTTTCTGTTGTCTTCCAGGTGCTGCATGACCACATAGCATACAGGTTTGAAGTTCTTGAGGTGATCGGGAAAGGTTCCTTTGGGCAAGTCCTGAAATGTCTGGACCACAAGAACAATGAACTTGTTGCTATAAAGATGATACGCAATAAGAAGAGGTGTGTCATTTCTTTCTATTATTTTCTCTTTTTTTGCTTAAAATAAATGTCTTATTTTAATTCAGAAACATTCTATCTTTCTATGTATTGAAGAAAACATTTCTTGGGACCAACTAAGAGCCATCTATTGGCATTTATTCAACATCTGATAGTGCTGTGAGATTTTCCCACATGCTTGCACCGTGATCGTTTTACATTTTATGAGTCTGCCAATTTGTTGAGACCAGATTTAGCCTGATGGAAGTAAGTGCTTTGCGGTGTAATCTTACCTTTCCCTCCTGTTGAGAGCCACAGTTGGCCACAAAGTTCTGAGTCCTGTTAGTTAAACTTGGGAGTGTTTGGAGTTTTACAACACTTCAATACAGCGGAAAGCAAAATAGGTGCAAAGTGTCACAAATTTAGAGGAATTCCTTGCTGTTTTAGACAGGCTGAGTATTAATGCATTAATGCTTGTTAGTGTTAATCATTGTCTTAATAAAACATTTGTTTCTCTGAGTTTCTTGATTTTGATATTTCATTTTTTTTCTGCAGATTTCATCACCAAGCTCTAGTGGAGCTAAAGATTCTAGAAGTAATAAAGAAGAAAGATAAAGACAACCTGCACAATGTCATTCACATGAAAGAGCACTTTTACTTCCGGAATCACCTTTGCATCTCCTTTGAACTTCTCGGGTCAGTAAAGCACAAACAATTGGCCTTAACAGGAGACTATGGGCACTTTTATTAATAATTGATCTTATAATTAGGGGTTCCTCACCTTTAAACACGTTAAAATCTCAAAGCCTAATGCGAAACCCGTCAGGAACTGTGCTAACGGAACATTCTCTTTGTATCTTAAGCCATCTACCTATTAGAATAAACGGCCACTGATATCTATTTGAAGGTGAAGGTTTACATGTCACTCAGGCTGAATGACCTTTAGGGGACGTCTTGGACGAGCACCTTGTCTAACATTACTGTCACTGTATCCATTAGTTAAAGCCTTGATCAGGGCCCTATCTCTTACCCTATCTTGCTTCATGGTGCGAAGGATCTAGTTGCATATACTCTAAAGAAATTTTTGCTTATCACAAGAAGCAAGAAATAGCAGCCGTATACATCCTGCCCACCTTTGAATGTGATCACAGTCCACTTATTTTCAAGAATGATCTTGAAAATAGGTCAGGGTTTCATCAGAGGTGTTAAGGAGCAAAACATCTGGCTGGCAGCTCTGCTTGATAATATGATGCATCCTTTCCTATGTAAACCTTTTACATTATTCTCTCTGCAGACATGTATGGATTACAAACATAAATTTTAAACTCTTAATATCCACCTCATTTTCGGAAATTTTCCTAATTTGCATACCCAAATGGAAAAGCAAATAACTTAGGAACTGTAAAATTGGGTGAGTAGAACACAGACCAAGCTGCATCAGTTCAAACGTGAATCAAAGTTGCTGTTTTTTTATTCTCCAAAATGAAAGGACTTTTTTGAACAGCAGTAATAAAGACATGCTTGAGAAAAGGTCTCATTGTATTACATTTGTTCTACATCATGTCAACCACAAATGCAGAAAATTTCAGACCTCTAGCTACAACAGTTCCAGAGCTGTGGGGCTTTGATCTTTTGGTGTCACCAGCATCTCCAAAAATCTCCAAATGTGCCAAATTTTGCCAAATGCTTTTTCTATGCTTTGCTTTATTATTTTACCCATAGAATAACACTGAAGCATTTTGATGGCCACAAAACATTCAGGAAGCAAGTATTTTCCACTTTTTTCAGAATCAGTTTATATAACAAAATGTAGCATTATTACACCTATAATAACATAAAAATCTATAAAAGATAGTTAAACTGCTGCTTTTCAAGCTAAAATAAGCCCCAGTGCCTTTTCTGAGCTGTATTTGATTTAATTTCTTCAGCCTTAGGCATTTTAATAAAACGAAATCTGCATCCAAACTTTAAAAAAATAGGACCGTTGTCATCATTCAGCTTGGACCTGCGCGCTTTGATCCAGCAGCAGCTGTCTCTGTCTCTAACGCAAGCCTGTAACACAGTTACCATTATTCTCTCTGCAAACATGTATGGATTACAAACAAATAAATATTTTAAAGAGGTGATTTTGCCCTATCTGGTAAATGTCCCTCAGCAGCTTGATGAGTCCTGTTTTGTCCCTTCTGACAGGGTGAACCTTTATGAGCTCATCAAAAAGAACAACTTCCAGGGTTTCAGCCTCGCTCTCATCCGTCGGTTCGCCCATGCTCTTCTCAGGTGCCTACAGATGCTACACAGGGAGAAGATCATCCACTGTGATCTTAAACCGGTATTGACGATTAAACTCTATCTGGCCTTATTATGCAGTTAGAAAATGTATGAATGACTGACTGGTGTGTGTATCACTGGATAGAGATATCGCTTTGGGTCTGAATAACTATCACTAGGTTTCCATAGAATAATAATAGTTCATTGAGCTCCCTCTTGTGGATAGCATTGTACATAGCATTATACAGCTGCTTGAAGAAATTCTAACATGTTTGCAAAACTGCTTCAATAGGAAAACATCCTTCTGTCTCAGCGAGGGCCGGGGAACATCAAGGTGGTTGACTTTGGATCAAGCTGCTATGAACAACAAAGAGGTAATTAATAAATGAATTACTTATTAATAACTAAATACTGCAAAGCAGAGGGACCCAGATATGAATGTAACTGGTTTGAATATTTCTTTATTTTCCCCCTCATTCCACTATTTGTAGTGTACACCTACATCCAGAGTCGCTTCTATCGCTCCCCAGAGGTGATCCTGGGCCACCCGTACAGCATGGCCATCGACATGTGGAGTCTGGGCTGCATCCTGGCTGAGCTCTACACAGGCTACCCCCTCTTCCCAGGAGAGAGCGAAGTGGAGCAGATAGCCTGCATAATGGAGGTAGGGCTCCAGACAAAACACCTCTGTGTAAAAGTAATTACCTCTTTACAGGCTTATACTGTTTTTGCTTTTTTTTGTCAAACTCAAATGTTTTAGATCTGCAATGAATTTTGCACATTACAAACCTAAACCCTGAGTATAAAAATTACAGGAAAATTATGTTTTAAAACATCCTAAGTGGCTCTGAAAAAGTTTATCCCTTAAATCTAAAACAATAATAAGACAAACCTTAAGAGGAGATGAATACTTTTTCATATTTAGGTTTTTCTCTGCTTTGTCTCTGTTTGAAAAAGTTCTGGTGTTTTAACCTGCAGGTTCTTGGCATGCCTCCAAATGACTTTGTTCAGTCGGCATCAAGGAGGAAATTGTTCTTTGGTAAGGATTTTTTGTTGAAACAAGCATATCGGCCTTTTAAAAGCCGTTTAATCTAATATATGATTATGTTCTGTGCGCAGACTCCAAAGGAAACCCAAGGAACATCACCAACAGCAAAGGGAAGAAACGGAAACCCGACTCCATAGAGATATCAGCAGCACTGAAAACCAATGATCCTTTATTCCTGGATTTTATCCAGCGCTGTCTTGCGTAAGTTTCAGCTTCACATCTATGAAACATCATTGGATTTGGTACTTCAGAGCTTCTTTTTGGTTCTGCATGCTGCATTGAGATTATAAACAATTATTGTCTAAAGCTTGTTTTAAGTTTAGAGATTTACATTTTCTTTCGTAATATAAGTTTTTTTCCTGTTCTTCTTAGTTGGGATCCAACTAAGAGAATGACTCCTGATGAAGGACTGCAGCATCAGTGGATCCTAGAAGGAAATTTTAACAAAGTTCGATCCCGAACCAAGCCTACGGCAAAGAGGACCACGGACAGTTCCACCAGTACAGACAGACAAGCAAACAACTGTCCTGGTAAGTGTGTCACAAGCCTCCATGTGCACTTTAAATGTCAGTAAAATAAATGCGGAAAATATGACATATTTGCATTGATTTACTTGTGCATCAGAGAAAGTCAGCTCAGAACATGGCAGCAATGACAAGATGAAAAGGGACGGTTCAGCAGCTGGAACACAGACGGCGTCTGGCGAACGTCTGCGGCCCATCGGGGCCTCGGCCGAGGAGGAGGTGTATGAAAATGGGGACAAAAACACAAAGCAGCAAGAGGGCAGTGGAGAGAGGCCAGTTCATATCATCATTAAGCCTCAAGAAGAAATGAGTACAGAAAGAAAAGATGGGTAGGAATCACGTCAGTGCCGTTTGAGGAAAGGATGATGCGTTCGTGAGAGGTTGGAACTATGGATGTTTAGGTGGGAAGTTAAAGAAAGCAGCTGTTGTTCGGGTCTGGACCTCCATAAAAAAGACCCTTAATACAGTAAGGCTGATCAGTAATGTCTCTAAACAAGATGAAGACAAGTCTGACATTTTAAAGCAGCTGAAGTCATTTTTTTTCTACATTTGCAGCATGGTTAGAAAAAAAAAATCAGATGGAAAGGAAAAAGAAGATGAATGCGGATGGACATATTCTATGTTTTTAGTAACTTGTCAAATGAAGATCATTGCTTGTTTTATTTTATAGAAGTTAAATTACTATTTTGGTCATCTCATAAACTATGTTTGCCATAGGGTGATATTTATACAACAGCATCTGGACCTGCTGTTCATTATTTCTACATTCAAGTCTTTGCTGTGCATTGAAAAATATCAGATAAACCAATGTCCCATAAACCCATTAGGCAGCGTAAGCCTAGAGGTTAGAGAATTGCGCTTGGATCTCATTGCTCCCCAAAGGAATGGGTTAAATGCGGAGAGTGAATTTTAGTTGCTTTGTACTGTAACTATGTATTGAAAATAAAGTTGAATTCTAGTCTATGTCTCTCATAAAAAAAGGGATTTTAGATCCTATTAAGGTTTTATGTGGTTAAATTAAGGTTATTATTAAACAAGCCCAAGTGAAAAAAATATTTAAAATTATTTGATGCTCTTTGTTCTCATGTTAGTTTGAAAATCTTAAGATATTGTGTTGAATAATGGCTGAGCCAAAGGATTTTTATGTATCTCTCTCTCTCTCTCTCTCTCTCTCTCTCTCTCTCTATATATATATATATATATATATATATATATATATATATATATATATATATATATATATATATATATATATATATATATATATATATATATATATATATATATATATATATATATATATATATATAGATATCAGATACATTTTAGGATGAATTTGATGACTTGTATTACTTGTTTTTTTTTTCTTATTTTATTGTGGAATAGCTTGGAGTCTTTGTTTTAATATGTCTTGTGTTTTCAAATCCCAAAATGTGGATTTGTAAAAGAATCTAATGTATATATTTCTGCTGCAATTTCTTGTACAATGTAAAACAAAACAGAATTTAGACAAGGTTTTACTTGTGCTGTTACGGATCCTTTTGTATGTTTGTTATTCTTATATTTTTATATTAGAAGCAAAAAGGCAATCTTGTTATTGATAGTTCGTGCCTTGCAGTATTTGGAATCCAGCACTTTATTGTTGTTTTTGACGACACCCTGCCAGGATCCCTTTTATTCAAAAATATGATGACCTAATTCCATTTGTCAAAAATAATTTTGTCTGTACTTATGACTGAATTTGGTTGTTTTAGAGATCCGGTTTAAAACAATGTAAAAACAGTTAATAGTTTCATCAATAGAAAATGTATTATAGCTGTTAATAATTTAACCTAAAGTCCTTTTTATGTATTTTTGCTGAAATAAATATTCAAATGACATTTTGTGTATATAGTTTAAATTATTTCTCTCTCGATATGTGTTGTTTTTGCCCAGTATTAAACATGAACTTAAAGACAGACATCTTCCTTTTTTTGTCTGACATAGACAAGCAAACATGATACCAACATAAAAATTCAGATTTATTATGATATAAAAATACATCCGTTTTCTATTCCTGGACAGATTCATTGCCCCTTTGGGGTTTTACCTATGAAGGGAAAGCATGCATTTCAATGTGTTTTACCAGGAAATACATTACTTTGCTTATTTTACAATCATTTCAATTCTGCAGCCTTATTTGGGTCGTGTATTAGTTGTACAATTTATATTCAACACCGTGCAGTTGAAAAATATCTTTAAATCTTAGCACATAGATAGATAGATAGATAGATAGATAGATAGATAGATAGATAGATAGATAGATAGATAGATAGATAGATAGATAGATAGATGGATAGATGGATAGATAGATAGATGGATAGATAGATAGATAGATAGATAGATAGATAGATAGATAGATAGATAGATAGATAGATAGATAGATAGATAGATAGATAGATAGATAGATAGATAGATAGATAGATAGATAGATAGATAGTCAATCTTGTGTTAAACTTGGGGAACTTGGATGTTTTTTTTGCCACGGGGGGGCATTTACACCACAACTTCCACAGAGCGCTTTTTTGTTTTTGAACCTGCGCAGTCGCCGTAGTCGGAAAGATGGCGACCGTAGTGTTGGTTAGCCGTCCTGCGGGTGTCCTTTCAAAGATTTCAAGTAAGTATTGTAAGAACAGCAGCTGTTTGATCATATGGGCTTTGCAGCTCAATATGTTTTATGTTCATTAGAATAAACTCGCCCCTCTAACACCGACTGGCATGAAGAAAGGACACTCTGCTAGAGTGACCTTGCTAACAAGCTTGGCTAACCATCCGCTAGCAGGGTTGCAGCTAGTTGATACGTTTATTATGAAACCGTGATGTTTATCTGAGTGTTTGCACTGCAGACATATATGCAAAAAGCTTGAATCATTGCGTTGTTCAGTGAAACAGATATACATTTATTTTAGGATTAAGGTTTAGTTCAGCAATACGAAACTTTTATCATCCTGGTTTTATGCTAGCTGAAAATCTGGTCAAGCGATATTTGTGATAACAGATGTAAGCAGAAATGTTTGAGTGAATATTTCAAGTCATAGTTTTACTCTAGAAGTATATTACATTTCAGTCGATAACAAAGAAGCACGTATAAAGGTTAAGAAATGGGGCAGCTTCGATGGAATGGTTGTTTCAACATATCATGAGGCCTGTCTGACAGTATGACCCAAAATGACCCCAAAAGATTTGCATTTAAAGTCTACTTTAAACTAGCAGACATGTCAAGCATGAGCATTTCTCAGGGATTTATCTCACTACATAGAATGTTACCCTGCTGCAGCAAAACCTGTTAGTCAGCTGTCAGTGGAAATTAGGTGGAATGTCTAAAACATGCACAGATCACTGCTTCGAGTCCTGCTTTTATGTCATTTTAAACATGTTTAGTTAAATCTTTTTATGAACTTTCTTAATCGATTGGATTCTTAGATAATCAAACATTTAACAATCTGTGCTCTACCTTTTTGCTTAAACGAAAATTAATTAATATCAGAGTTCCTGTGTTTAGCTTAAATATCAGGCTTCATTTTTGTTTCTCTATTTTTCGGATAATGAAAAATAAAGCTGATTAGGGCCTTTACCAAGCTTTTAAGTTTATATATATATATATATATATATATATATATATATATATATATATATATATATATATATATATATATATATATATGTAACCAAGATATAATGAAAACCAGAAAATGTAAACATTCAGACATTTGATTTTTAGTATTTGATTATTGCTTGGTTTATAAATTGTTGTTCATCTTCATTTAAATCAAACAGATTATGTGGAACACCGTTTATGTAAAGCTGCAGTTAATGTTTTTCATTCCAAGTTTAGTACAAACCTGAATGAAACAAAACATCTATCAAACAAAAAGCGGTTATTTTAAAGCGTTATTTTGAAAGGAAGTATTTGTCATTTGTATCCTTTTTGAAGATGCCTTGTAATTACTTCATTTTTGTTGAATTTAAAATATTCTAAGCTTTCAAAAATAACCTCCAGCACATTTTTCCTTTCTCTTATGGTTTATTTATTAGAAAAATAAATCTGAATCAATCTAAATTAGTTACCCAAAAAAAAAAAACAACAAAACGATTTTTGTATCAGCCTTAACATATTTCTTTAAGTTTGAAAAGAAAACAAAAATTTTGTTCTAATCCAGATATGATGTGATTACTTTTTACATCAAAGTGTGTTCTGTTGGTTATTGGAACTTTATATCTGTAATGTTGAAAAGAATATTTAAATAGTTGACTTGTGTAATAATAGAGTAGAAAATTAGTTATTAATATGTTTTTCTCTCCTGCTATCAGGCAGCTCCTGTCCTAGTGCCTTTGCAGCTGCATCTGTCGCTACAGTGCAGCAGAGGAAGCTGCACCATGCCGTCATCCCCAAAGGGAAAGGAGGACGCTCATCATCCAGTGGAATAGCCGCCACAGTGTTTGGAGCTACAGGTTTCCTGGGACGTTATGTGGTCAACAGGCTGGGTGAGGGTTTGTTTTTTGTGTTTGTGTGGAATTACAGACCTAATAGTTAGCAAGTTATTGTTGAGTGGTTTTAAAGTTCCCTGAATGTTGTATGGCTCTGCAGGTCGGATAGGATCTCAGATTATGATCCCCCACCGCTGTGATCAGTATGACCTCATGCACTTCAGGCCCATGGGTGATCTGGGGCAAATCCTTTTTGTGGTAAATAGCATTTAAATACATTTACAGGCAATATTTGATTGAATTGTTGCTAAAACGCTTTGTGGTCATCTGTGTAAAAGGAGTGGGATGCAAGAAACAAAGAGTCCATCCAGCGGGCCATCGAGCATTCCAATGTGGTCATCAATCTGGTGGGCAGGGAGTGGGAAACGAGGTGAGTTAATCTAGAATTAAAAATTGTCAAAGGTGATGTTTAAAATGAATTAAGCAGTTCTGTCCTCTTTCTTGGTGGAAAAAAAGGAACTACCGCTTTGAGGACGTCTTTGTCAACATCCCTCAGCAACTTGCCAGGGCAACAAAGGAAGCGGGAATCTCTAAGTTTATCCACATGTCGCACATCAACGCCGACATCCGCAGCCCCTCCAAATATCTGAGGAACAAGGTTTGTGACTGGTTCTGGACCCTTAACACCAACTTACACTGGTCTGTCATATATGTGCCTAGTTACATTTTATGCCAAAGCTGATTTTTGCATAATGGCGCTGTCAAACTTGGGAGATTTAGCTGACATATGCCAGCATACAAAAAATTTGGCAAATTTGCTGGCATACGTTGGCTAGGTTATGGTTAAGTTTTGTATAAGTTATGAGCACGTTGACATACTGGAAGTACATCAAGAAATTTTGAGCAAATTTTAAACATATGCCAGCGTATGCTCATACGTGGGCCAAAAGTTACAAGTAAGTTATCTGATTGTTGACATACGTTGAGTCTAAGTTACTCATAAGTTGTGGCGTCTAGCTTATCCAAAACTTATGAGTACTGTGTGTATAACTTATGCGTACTTATCAAGAACTTATCTCTAACACATATGAACGTTGACATGTTCCAGACGACCGCTGAACATGTTTCTAACTTACAGCTACAGTATAATGGCATATTGGCAGCGTTTTGGTAGAAACAGGAGGAAACAATCAGTTCTCCTCCAGACTTCCTCACCATCGTTGGGTGAAGGAGAAGGTGAGTGTGATGGATTCTTCCTGCATTCACGGCCAGGGCCAACAAACTTCCTATCAAACAGGGTGTTGAATGTGCTGTGACTTTTTTTTTTTTTTTAAGCTTTTTTATTGTCATTACACTGTCACGAGTACAGAGCAATGGAATTCACTCCCTGAATTGCCATTGTGTGACGCCTGGATAGCAGTGTGAGCTGAAGGATCTTGCTCAGGGACCCAGAGCGGCAGTCTGTGGGAATGGGGCTTGAACTCAGAACCTATGGAACTCAAATGCAATGCCCCCCGAACGATTAGGCCACCACTGCACCAAACTGTAACCCCCTTTTTTTTTTTTTTTTTTTTTTTTGGCAAATCTTCTTGTGCTTCATAGGCCGGGCGCCTCGCTGCCCCCTTCAGGACACTGGCTTGTGCATCATTTCATGGGGATTACGCTGCTGTGCGTTATGCATAAGTTAGGCTGTAGTTGGACTTAAGTTTTCGACTCGTTTTGAATATTCTATGTATATGCCCAAAATGTAAATAACACAAAGAAAGTTCGGCGTTTTAGAAGATTCTGGGACGTCAGCCATGTCTAAATCATCATCGTATGACAGCGACCAAAACCTGTTCTCTCTTCTCTCGCCCCAGGCTGTAGGAGAAGAGGTCGTTAGAGAAGAGTTTCCTGATGCTATTATCATGAAGCCAAGTGAGATGTTTGGCAGGGAGGACAGATTCTTCAACTATTACGCAAGTAAGAACACTTTGTGCTTAAGTCATTGACTAATTACGATGTTTGTGTGAAAGTAAACATATAGAAACACAGTTAAACAGCTACAATTTCACAACCTTTGCCATATTCTCAGATATGCGCTGGTTTGGCAACGCTATTCCTCTTCTGGCTCTGGGAAAGAAAACTGTGAAACAACCGGTTTATGTAAGTGCTGTTTAAGGAAGATGTATTTTTTCTTTCTTCTATTCTAATATGCAATATTTTGAATTTTGCAAACAAAGTGAAAAGCCTCTACAGCAATTCAAGAGAAAGCCTTAAAATCTTTTTTAAAAACTCATGAAACAGACCTAGATCAAAATCAGACTTAATTTAATATTTTGTTGAACAACCTTTTGATGCAATTACTGCAATTAAAAGTTTCATCCAAGTGTTAATGAGACTTCTGCTCCTTTCAGTTGGTATTTTGGCCCACTGTTTATGAGCAAACCTCTCCAGGTGTCTCAGGTTTGAATTGTCCTTTTCCAGGCTGCATGTTTCAGCTCCTTCAAAGATGCTCAATAAGATTTAGGTCAGGGTACATTGGCCACTTGCACATTGCTCTCTAGAATCTCATGGTATTCTTCAGATTTCATTGTGTAGTTTAGGACATTCCAATTTGTCTTTTTTACCCCCGCCAAGAGGTTATATTTTCACTTGAGTTATTTAAAGGGTTATGAATGCATCTTAGTTACATTTTTCCCAGAGGTGCGTCTCATGCAAATAAGAAAGTTCCTTAACACTAGAACTCCCAAGGCAGTCATTTTGACAGTTCTGAGATTTTAAAAGGGAAAGAACTGTATTTAAATTAAAATGAATCTGATGTTGCTCATGTTATTTGACTTTTTCTGTTTCTATATTTCCTTAATTTTCACATAGTTTTTTTTAATAAAATAAAAAATAAAATATGGTTAATTTTACCTCGATCTCCCACAGCCGTCATTTTGACGGCTCTATTAGTTGCATTGTAAATTCTTCCCGCAGTTGATTTACGTTCGGTACCATTGCCTAGCAACCAACATTCCACCTAGAACTCTTTGGCTAATATGGAAAAAAAACAGCTTTCAGAAGTAACCTAACAGCTAAACAGGCTTTAGAAATGCTTCAAAAATACTGATGATAGCGATTCGGGTGGATAGGGAGAGACCGATTAGGAGGACTTAATAGGAAGCGGCTCAGATTCTGACAGCGAGTCAGAGGATGATCAACGCAGACGTATCAGTGACCCATCAGACCAAAGTGAAACTTTTGTTCAAGCAGTGCCCACGCCTCAGCCGGTACACTCAGCGACCCAAAAGCCAAACCAGAGCCTGTGGTCTACTATAATCACACACAGGTCGGTGTGAACGTGTCAGATCAGATGATTAAAAAGGATTCTGTAAAAGCTCCGACGCAAAGGTTGCATATGGCTGTCATTTACAATCTCCTGAAAATAACAGCTATAAACGCATTGGTTTTGTTCAGGAGCTGCTTGAATGTCACTTTTTCCAGCAGAGATTTTATCCTTGAACTGGTAAAACAGTTGCGGGCAAACCGCAGGTTTCCAGCCCCTCCGCCCGCTGAAGAGCAGCGTTGGCGTGGCACAGAAAACAGCGCCAGGAGCTTCAGCGCTGCACAAAGAAATGCTCACATTATGTTTCTCATAAATGTGAAAAGGTGGTGTAGGGGAAATGTTTGGGGGGAATCAATCAATTTCTGTAAATAAAATTGTCATTTCAACCTTTGAACCTGTGTAGTAAAACAGTCTTACTCTACGGATTTATTTTTAATACAAATTTAGAACACAAATAATATATATATTAGATTTATTTTAAGGTTTGCATATCCACAATGGGTTTATATCGCACACTAGAACAATTTCAGTTGATGACATCATCACTACTTCACCTTTTATCTCATTAGACAGTTTTTTCTGAGCTCTTTTGTTATCCTATATATAATCTATCTCTTTGCCATCAATGTTCTCCTGCTGCCTCTTCCAGGAAGGTTGGCTATTGTCCCATGGATCTTAGATGTCTGAATAATATGTTCAACTGTAGTCACAGAAGCATCAAGATGGTCTTATAACCTTTATCTCAAATGTGCTTGTCAAGTTTTTTTTAAAATTATTATTCACTTCCTTTGGTCCATGTTGAGTGTGGTAATCAGTTTGCTTGTTAGAAGCAGCAAATGCAGATGTTGGTAATGTCGCTAAGCCCAGTTGAGTAATAAACCTACTGGTACGGATTCTTTCCCCCCTCTCAGGTGGTGGATGTGGCCAAAGCCATCGTGAATGCCATCAGAGACCCAGACGCTAACGGGAAGACATACGCCCTTGTTGGGTAAGTTAATGATCTACTCTGAGTCAGAGTTTAAAAAAAAAAAATATCTAAAATATGTTCACAATTTCATAAGTAGGCCTTTAAATAATTTTTATGTACTGTATGCACTGTAGAGTTAAGGCAGAGGAACCCCTGTGTTTAATTTTGTAAAAACAAAACACACACACACAACTTTATCCTTCAGAGGGAAAATCAAAGATTCTTGTTAAATCATCCAAAATATTAGTGACTAACTGTATTTTGTTACCCAGATCATTAAGAGTATTTAATGTTCTATTTACACATCCTGAACTTTACCCAATTTAGTCAAACTACAACCACAGAATTATTACTATTTTTATTAATAATATTGGGTTTTTAGTAGGTTGTAGAGCAACTGGGGAGGTTGGATGGTTGTGATCTAAAATAATCCAAGGTTCTCCAAATACTTTGCATTAACATAAGTATTATATTAAAAACTTGAAAGTAACCAACGTGCATCAGAAGTGACCTCATTATTAGCCCCGCCATGCCTACTGTTATCTCATAAGAAGTATGTAAAGTGGCTAAATACCACACCAATAAGCTCTTTGTAAATTCCTCGACTGAAGGAGAGCATTTATCAGAGAAACAGCAGAGACAACCAAGGTAACTCTAGCGAACCCGCAGAGATCCACAGCTCAGCTGGGCTAAACATTCACCTGGATCGCCACCACTGGCGCACATCACAAATCCTTTTTTGTTATAGAAAAGCAAAAGAAGAAACGTAAGAGAAGTGCTGTTTTCTACACAGCAAACATGCAGAGAGCACTGCTCTGCTCAGATTAGGGGGCGGGGAATTTGTTTTGCAAGATTAATTAATGTGACAAAATGTGGAAATGTGAGGTGTGAACAGCAAAGAATAAAGCTTTGTCTAAAATATATATATATACGTTTGTGGTTTTACTTTCATTGAAATTTTGGCTAAATTATTAGACAAAGCTTCTTTCTTTTTTTTTCTTTTTTTAAGAGATAAATACATTTTTAATTAAGAAGCCTTTTTGGTTTTAGTTCTTTTTTTTTTAACAGAAAACATTTCTGGCCTCAGGCTGTCAGTATGTCACTGTTTGTCATTGTTGCTTTGGAAAAACTGGGTCCATCGGTTCAGTCTATTAATAACTGACTTTGTGTTTCTGAAGCCCAAACCGCTATGTCCTTCATGACCTGGTGGAGTACATCTACGCCGTGGCCCACAGGCCTTTCGTGCCCTACCCTCTGCCTCGCCCTCTCTACCAGTAAGCACACAATTCCAGTTTGACACTCTTTCCCCTTTAGACACACAGGATCTGGACCCAACAAAAGATGACGTTAAAAGAAAAAAAATTTTCTATGTTGACGTTCTACCCTTTTATCCTAGACATATTTTAAACAAAACTTGTCTAAACACTGTTATGTTTAAAGGGTGATGACGAAGTGCCTGCTTCTTATTTTTAGCCTCGCAGCAAAGATTTTTGCAATGAATCCCTTTGAACCATGGACAACTCCAGATAAAATCGACAGGGTAAGATCATGAAAAACAGACTGGTTCTTTGAGTTAGATTTAGTTTTTCCTACATAATGATTAACTTTAATCTTGTGACTTGATTTTTTTTCCCAAGTTTCACACAACAGACATGAAGTATCCAGGACTTCCTGGCCTGGAGGATCTGGGTATCACAGCTTCCTCTGTAGAGCAAAAGGCAATTGAGATCCTTCGTCGCCATCGCCGGTTCCGTTACCTTGAAGCTGAACTGGACGAGACAAAGCCTGCCAAGACAGTCAACTATTAAACTAAAGCAGGAAAATCTCCTTCAATAATTCGTCTTTCTTTAGTGGTATTCTGTACATAAATAAAAGACTATCCTTACAGAGTATTTGTGGGGTTTTTTCTGCTTCACAGTAGTATAAAATTTTTAAACAATGATCATACTAAAACAAATCAGTTATATAAAATAATTGTATTTGTTTCAGTGTCTATAAAAGGCAGATAATAATTATACATTTTATTTCAAAGGCGCCTTTCTGGACACTCAAGGTCACCATACAACGGATGAAAACAATGGCAGGCTGGTCTTGTGTCGTTAGAGCACATGACCCATGTATGGAGGCGTTTTGTCCTCAACGCGGCCAACCCGGCTTCAAATCTGACCTGTGGTCCTTTGCTACATGTCTCTCCCTCTCTCTCATACCCCCTTTCCTGTCAGCCTATTGTCCAAAAAACAGCCGCTAGTGCTGTAAAAACTGAACAAATAGAAAAGGCAGAAAAAGTCAAAACAAAAACCATTTAAAAAAATGCACAGGCTGGAACAGGGAAATTGATATTAAAGAGAATAGGCGATTTGAAATGGAGGAGTGAGTCCGTGTTTCTAGGTAGGGGTGGTAGAGAGGGGGGCACAGCAGCTCTACTCCCCATGGTGGCAAGATGAGCAGAAGGGACGAGCAGGTGTAAAACAGATGAGGATCTGAGAGGGTGGGAGGGGGTTGGAACATGCAGGAGGCCTGACAGATATGGGGGGGCAAGGTGATGAAGGGCCTTGAATGTCACCATTGGAATTTTATATTGAATGCGGAACTGCAAGTAGAGCTGTTGGAGAACCGGGGTGATGTGGTGGAAATAAGTTCTTGTTATAATGTGGGCAGCTGAGTTCTTGACCAGTTGTAGTTTATGGAGTGATTTTTGAGGAAGGCCAAAGAGGAGAGAATAAATAATCCAGTAAGGACGTGACTACGCTGTGGACAAGTATGGCAGCAGACTCGGAGTGTGGAGGGACGGAGGCAGTTGATGGTTCTTAAGTGGAAGTAGGCAAACAAGGTAATGTTATTGATATGGGATTAAAAGGATAGGGTGCTATCAAGGATGACACCCAGACTCTGGGGTGACCAGGGGTCACCTGGGGGGAAGGTGAGATGGAGGGGCTATCGGTTTTGGAAATAGTTTAGAGAAGAATTTAGTGCCAATAAGGAAAGCCTTACTTTTACTACTGTTTAATTGAAGGAAGTACTTGGTGAACCAAGGTCAGAGATGCAATCTGTGAGGGAGGTGGGCAGAAGAGAAGACAATGGTTTTGTGGTGAGGTAGAGCTGGGTGTCATCAGCATTGCAGTGGAAATGCATGTTAAATTGGCGGACGATACTGCCAAGGGGAAAGAGGTCGATGATGAAGAGGAGGGGCCCCAGGACAGAGCCCTGGGGCACACCTGAGTTGACGGGGAGGGTATGGATTTGCAGGTCTTCAGTTGAATGAACTGAGTATAACCAGAGAAGTAGGAAGTAACAGAGCGTTAATGATGCTTAGTGATCAAACCTTTGTTTATAGATGTTCGAGATCGGCCTATTTTTCAGTGTAGTCCTGTTTCTCTGACTGTAACTGGCTGGATGTGCTCTCTCCACCCTTTGACATGGAAGCTGGCTTGGAGCTTTTCTGCCTGGTTGTGTGTTTCCTGGATGGGGTCACCTTTTACAGTTGCCCTTTGTATCAATGCTTCTGTCTCCTTGAACCCCAGTCGGCCTCGGCAGATGGCCGCTCACAGTGAGCCTGGTTCTGCTGGAGATTTCTTCAATCATGCTTAGTGTGAGGGATACCTTTGAGTCAGAGAGTCAATGCCATGGTTTTCCTTAGATAGAAAACTTTGAATCAATTTGACTATATAATCTGGTGAACTGTAAAGTGCCTTGGGATGACATGTTGTGAATTGATGCTAGATAAATAAAGTTAATTGAACTGAAGCCAATCGATTAAAGCCTACTGAGGAGGGTGGTGTGACAGACGGTATCAAAAGCTGCACTCAGATCAAGGAGGATGAGGATGGTGAGTAATCCAGAATCGGAGGCCATGAGGAGTAGTGATTTAGATGAGTGCTGTTTCAGTGCTAAAGAGTGGTCGGAAGCCAGACTGGAACTCTTCATACAGGCTGTGTAAATACTAAACAGACTGTTTTCAAGCCCTTATTTCTGAATTAGAAAGATACAGTATGCTCCTCATAATAATGACATGCCGTTTAAGGTAAGAATTAATGAACCTGTGAATTATATATGCAATGCAGACAGTCTAGGTTTGATACTACTTTAAAGCCTCATCTAAATAAATCCTATTTTATTTATTTTACTATGCCATGGAAAAAAATTAATATTTTTCAGGCAGAAATGTAAGCCTTCTGCTCAGCATGTATTTTTCATTACCTGCAGACTGTATTGGGTCTTGTTTGTTGTTCTAATGTAAGGTGGCATAGAGCACTGATCTCTATTCACTGGATTGCTGATAGATTGCTGATAGGTACACCCCTTTTTCACAAAGTTGCGCCATAAAAATTCATGTAATGTAATGACTATAACAATATATAGATACATGTATATTACATGTAGATCATCAATTTAGCACCTTTGGCACGTCATCAGAAAGTGCGTATGTGTAATCTTAATATCTGGGTACAGTATTATATTCCTTTAACACGCTAATTTTGTTTTGATGGAACTGTATAATATATTACATGATTTATAGACTTCATACTGACTATGCAATATGATGTGCATATTTCCTCCTTTAATGAATCTGTAGCCCTGATTTAGATTAAACTAAACAAGCCTTGTTAGTCCAATCTAAGGACTTAAGGTTGATTTTTAAGGCTGTGAAAACAAAAAAGGCACCTTTTCTGACCATCAAATACAACTACCGTATGTGTGATTTATAAATGTATCTCCATTTAGCACTTGTGACTTTACAATGTTATTAGTAATATGAACAATTATAAGTGCATAAAAGATAAACACTGCCTTGTTTTATTCTAAACTCATAAAGAAAAACATTGACAACATAACATTAGGAAGCACTAATTATTAACCCTTAATATATAGCTCAGCTTACTGGACTTTTTTTGTTTACGGCCATTTATATTTATGTTTCTGGTCCACTTAGGTTGAGAAAAATCAGATAACCAATGATTTTGCACAGGTCTATAAAAGTTATCTTTCAGATAAGACATGTTTTACAGTTCAACCTGAGCTTTAAAGCTTGTTTAGTTGATTAGTCTCTGCATGGTAGAGAGAACAGAAAGACATTGACCTGATTTCCAGTCTGAAACTACTATGAAGGTGTATTTCAGAGTCGGTGTTATTGGAGCTTTTTTATTTTTGATGTACATATTTATTTCCATTACTGGAAAGCTTGGGGTGAAAAAGTTGGATCCAATAAGAATCATAGATCAAGAGGATATCAGTAGAAAATTGGACAGAATTGAAGAAACCCTAAACAAGCTGGGTGAGTAACAGATTTCTAAATAAATCAAAGCAAACAACTAAATCTGTCCTTTGAAATTGCTTAAAGATCTTTGAGTTTCTTTACTTAGCTGTAGGCAAGAAGTTAGAATAAACTTTGATAAGTCACACTTAATACAACTTCAAATTATGTATATTAAACTATCATCATAATGATAAAAACAAATCCGAATCAACCTAACATCAACTACAGTCCAGTTATCTTCAAAATACCATGAGTATTAACATCTAATGATATTTCTGGTTAAATTGTCCTTCTATAACCTAGCTATTTATTTGTAACCTTTAAAAAGTGATATAAAACCAACAGTACAAACTGTTAGAACATTCCTGAGGCTGATTCTCTGAGTGTCTCACAAATAGGCTATATGTCAGATTCCAAAACTTTCTGAACTTCAGCCAGCTCCTTTGTTTCCTGCCTTTCATTACTAGACAAAATCAATAATCCAGGTTTGTATGATCTCAGTAACTTACTAGAATCCACACCTTGATTAATCTGCCTCTTAAGTAATGAAAGATAAGCTGGCTGAAGTTCAGGAAGTGGTTAGGTTTGGAATATAGCCCAATGAATAAAAGGAACTGTGTTGACAATGCTCGTCTGAGCAGGCTGTAAAGCAAGGTGGACTGAGTATTATGATACTGGGATCTTGATAACTGATTAGTTTAACTACATTAAAATATCTTAAAATGTTGCTTCATGCTGGAGACTGTGTGCCATGAATGTGAGGGAGGGGCAGCATCTTGTTTCCAGACCAGCAACATGAACGTTACGAATGGCGGATAACACCAACAAAAGGAAATGCACAAGCAGTGCAAAGTGTACAGTGTAGGCCAGTGATTCCCTTAGTGGTCCGCCAGTGCATCGCAAGGGGTGCAGGAAAATATTTTATTTAATAAAATAGAGTTGGGATCTGTTTTGTTAGAACACAACTGAAAATGTAACTTTTTTCAACCAAAAAGTAGGTTTTTCTTATATGTTTGAGTTCACTAAAACCAAGCAGAGGAAGAGACTGGATCTAGAGATCAGCCTGGTATTAGCTGTTTTTCACACTGAGCAATCAGAGTTCATCAAAGCAGTTTAGGGGTCTTGATGAAAACAAAGTAAAAGTAATTATGTCAGTAACAATATTTTGTTCCCAACTCATCAAGTTTAAATATAACGGGATTCTGCAGAGCTCCAGTTTAATAAATACAGGTTTATAATATGATTTCATTTGTATTTATTTTGATTCCTTACTAACTTCCAAGAACTTTTTGTTTAAGATGGAAAGAATAAATGATAAGAATTGAATGCTTAAATGAAAAGAATAAGTAAAATAAAGTTGATTTTATAATCAATTATTATAGGTTCCACTTTTGGACAATTATCAATACTTTGACTAAGAGAGGTACTCATGGTCATGCAAAATGCCCAAAGAGGTACATAAGTCAAAAAGGTTTGGAAACACTGATGTAGGCTGTTTTGATGTAAAAGTTAATGTTGCATGTCAGGTGCGTGCTTTGATGCCGCAGTTGTTAGTGTATGGAGGCCTTAGTTCTCAACGTGGCCGACCCAGGTTCAAATCAGACCTGTGGTCCTTTGCTGCATGTCTCTCCCCTTCTCTCATGCCCTCTTTCCTGTCAGCCTTCTGTGAGAAAAATGAGCCACTAGTACCGTAGAAACTCCAAAAAAATATATTTTAAAGTTGCACATCCATCTAAGCAATCCAAAAATTGACAACATTTCCAGAACAATTTCCAGATCAATCAAGAAATTTTCTTTCGACTTTTAATATTCTAGGCATATTTTGAGCAAAGATCAAACATTCCCTGCAAAAACAATCTAGAAATAATAAGTAAAGATTTATTAATTTAAGTGATTAAGTGTATTTAGACTTAATTGAGTAGGTAAGATGATTTGCCAATGGAATAAGATTTTTTCTCTTAAAATAAGATAATTGGATAATATTCACTCGGAATAAGACAATACAATAGTTTTTTCTTATTTTAAATGTTAATTGTCTTGTTCCATTGGCAAAGTGTCTCGCTTACCTCCTCAATTCAAGACAAAATGCACTTATTCTAGGAAAAACTATTTTTTGCTGCGTTGCTCCTCCTAGAAAACTGAGTAACATTTACTTCTGTTTTGTATTTCCCAAAAAAGCAAAGTTCATAGACAAACCCAGCCAAAAGATCTCCAATGAAGTCCTCCCTCCAAATAAGAAAAAAGAAAAGCCAAAAAATCCGGTGTCCAAGTTATATCCCAACTCCTTCCTGTTTACAAAGTGGGGCGATGATCTGTCAGAAGAGGAACAGAAGGAGGCTGAAGCTCTTTTTCAGATTTATGGATACAATGCCTTCCTTAGCAACCGCATTCCTCTCGATCGGAAACTTCCCGACATGAGAGATCCCAGGTAAGTGTTGCTGCAAAAAAATCCTGATAGTTTATACAGTTTTGTGTGTGTGTGTGTGTGTGTGTGTGTGTGTGTGTGTGTGTGTGTGTGTGTGTGTGTGTGTGTGTGTGTGTGTGTGTGTGTGTGTGTGTGTGTGGAAAAGTTAAAGATCATCTCACACCATGCAGATGTCTGAAGAGGAATTATCCCAAAGATCTTCCCAGCATCAGCGTTGTGCTGATCTATGTAAACGAGGCTCTCTCTGTGATTAAGAGGGCAGTATGCAGCATCATTACCCACACACCAAAACACCTGTTGAAGGAGATCATTCTGGTGGACGATCACAGTACCTACAGTAAGTTTGGCTTTGGTCTAACAATCTAATTATCTAATATCTAATTTTCAAGACGTTGTTAAAAACTATGATTTAGTGAAAAGTAGCATTATTTTGCTAATAAAACCAAAGAAAACAAAAATGTATTTTCAAGCTGAGGAAAAGTTTGACTCCCTACCCTTCTATTGATGGTGTATCCCCTTTAGGCTGGATTGCCATCAGTGAGGAGCTTAAAAAAACTCCTTACTTCCAGCTGTGAGACTGAGCTTTAACAAGATACAAGAATTTTCCATTTCTAATATTCTCCACCAGTCCTTGGTGAAATGTTTTGGGTCATCATAATATTTTGGGGTCCATTTCTGCTTTACCGATTATAAAGATGGTCTCACAGATTACCGCTGATTTAAATTTCGTTAGCAGGTACAGAAAATCCGCAGCTTCCTTTCTTAAAATGTAACTAACCCCCATTTTTTTATTTCTTATGTTTGAATGTGGGCTTGTTTAGCGCTGTAGTATTTGTTGAAAATTTGCCTTACTGCTGCCCTTGCAGAGTTGAACAGTGGCAAATGCAGTTGAATTTTCCTTAAATGTTACAAGCTGTAACAGGTTTTTTCTGACTTCAATCACCATAACCCTGAGCTAAGTCAGCACATGGCTTGAACTGATAAGATTGAAGCCCACAGGGCTCCAAGAAGCCTTCCTTAACCCTCCTGTGCAGAGGGGGCTGGAAAATAATCCACCTCAAAAAAACTTGTGCTCTGCATACCTATCAGTTAACCTGGCATAAGCCAGATTCATACTTGTAGTCAAGTGGGAATGCTTATGCATTCCCACTTATTGTTTTTCTGTTTATATTTATCAAGTGGGAATGCTTATGCATTCCCACTTATTGTTTTTCTGTTTCTCTTTATCAAGTGGGAATGCTTATGCATTCCCACTTATTGTTGTTCACTTCAAATTTTTTCTGACTCTAACTAGTCCCGCAGTTTTCAACCGATTTCAACAATTTTGGTATCAAAACGTTCAGCTTGTTCAGGAGAATTGTGCTATGTCTTTTGGTAAAGATATTTTTTGTAGTTTTTGCGATATTCTGCTTTTTCTGCGTTTTTTTTTGTCCCATTGAAATGCATGTAGAATTCTTAGATTTCAGCAAAATTCAGATAAAACTTTATCATCTTCGACCTTTAACTACTTCAGCATACTTTCAGCTAGAAACACCATTCAACTTTTAAAATGTTTCCGTATCTTTCTGCTATTACTGTTTAACTCAGCTTTTTGCTCACTTTTACAGTTTTGCTTCAGTGAAGCTTCAAACTTTAAAAGAAAATTTTAAGATTTTCAGATTTATAATGGAAGTCTATGGACGGAATTCTTCAACTGCT